>NW_018222004.1:229893-236407 GCF_001263595.1 Phalaenopsis equestris
TATATATATATATATAAGTTTTAAAATATATGAAATCAAATTGATCTCATAACTTTCATAGTTCAAATGAAAGAGCACTACACCTCAAGCTATGTATTTATCCCAAAAGATAAACATAAGACTTGAGGGTGAGGCCCAATCAAATAAACTAAGAAATATATGATATTTGTTTAGTCTATGAAACTATTTTATTTATAAGCTAAAAAGTTTTCCTATTTAATATGAAAAATTAAAAAGGGTTTATATTAAGCTGGGTTCGGAAAAGCTTACTATAATGGCAAGCCCCTATAGTTAATTACATCTTAAATGACTGAAGTCACTCAAGAAAACTCTTGATAAAAATCAAATAATAATATCTTCAAAGAGGTCAAAAGGAATGGAATTTTTAAACAAGATTGGACAAAGTGGTGTGAAAGGGGAATGGCTCAAATTTGGAACATTTATTGTAGAATCTAAAAGAACTAGGGGATGTCATAGATCAAGAGAAGAACCTCGGTGACTTCCCAGTCTATCCTATTATTTGGCTTTAATTTTGAAGATAATTTATTTAAATATTTTATCCTACCAATTTTATTTTTTTAGGGCTTACATTCATGTGAAACTATCACACAAATAGGCTGGAAGATGTGAGGATTTAGGTTGTGACAAATGTCAATCTCAAAATCCTAAGACGAGTTAGGGCTTATATTGTATAGCAGAGCTATACAAAAGGCCTAAAAATGAGTTGAGGATTTATCTTGCATAAGCAAGTAACCTTGAAATCCTATGGCTTGTTTGTTTAAGTCTAAGGAATGAAGATTGGTTTAGCTGGGGAAGACAGGTTCGATGGTTGTGCTGCCCACAATGCTAGCTCTAAGCTCCTTATCGTGACATGTTTAAGTTTTCTAATGATGTCAAATTAAATGTTCCTATGGTTATGATTCTTTAAATGTTATGGGGCACATAGTTTATTAGAGCGACACCGGTTAGGATCCTATGGTAACATCATTCTGGTACCACTATTTTCTTTCAGATTCACTTAATCTAAAATGAATTTATGAAACTCAACTCAATGAGTTCTGTACTTTCATTTAAACTGTAGGAAATCTCATTAGCAACCGTAGGTTACCTCCTACGAGGGATTCCCGATCATCCGATAGAGACGTCTTAATTCAGTTGCAATTGTTGTTTTGTCTTGTTTGTGAATAAATTTTGAGTTGTCTTATATTTTGAATGTTGTGGTGGTAAATTTTATCTTGATTAATTTTAGTTTTGGTTTTGGTTTTAGTTTTAGTTTTGTGGTTATCTTAACAGTTTTAGTTTTCATGCAGGGAGACATTGTTGTTTAACATGCAAACTTTAGACAAGAAGTACAGATAGGTAAATGCAATAATTTAAAAGTGTACATGTCGGTTCTTCTCGTTCCTCCACCTATAAGGCTAACCTTTTTTTCAAGGGATTTAAATTTTACAAGGGATTTAAATTCACCCCAAGCAATGAATTTATTGAATCTCAAAAGATCTCAGTACATGATTTCAGAACAAAATATGGCAAATCCACTTTGAAGATCTCTTGAAATATTTTGAGTTCATTATGAACTTATTATATTTTACCATTAATCATCAGAGGTTGAAATGTGACTACCCCGTTGCTCAGTGAAACTTGAAAATTTAATTATCCCAAGGATAGGATACTCGATTAATCAATTGATGTTTCATTTAAGAGTTATGCGAGTGGGTGCCCCTAAGGTAGGTTTAGGCCATTTAAAGATTATGATGCCCACAATTAAATTCAATATTATAGTGTTTAAAGATGTTAATCACCAATCATATCATGTACTGAATCCAATCAACTGAGTTTAGATATCGAGCCTAGATCACCACCAAGCCCTTTAAGAATCATGATAGGTAGAATGGTGATTGTCAAACTTTTGATCTAGTTGACATATATCCTTATTGAATGATCGCATCATCCTTAACTTTGGACTTAAGAAAAGTAAATTATCATCTTTTCTATCTTAACCCCATCACTTAAGAGCCATTTAGTCATTTAATTTTAATTGACTTCCAAGTCATTAAGATTAGCAGAATTATGATTTTGTTGATGTTGTGCAAGGGTGGTGAGTGAGTTTCTACCATTTAATTTCATTATATTTCAATCACCCAAACATGTTTATAAAGATCAAAATTACCCATTTTGTATTTCAATCACCCAAACACGTTTATAAAGATCAAAATTACCCATTTTGCCTTGGTTAATCCTAAATTTTTATTAAGGCACCAAAATCTAGAATGACTATTTTGCCCTTTGGGTGCTTCACCTCATAACTCATTAAACATAACCCAAATGACTTTGAGCATTTAGAGTGTCATTTCTATGAGGTAATTACAATATTAGAGGAGAATATGGGGGGCTTCTCAAAATTTAATTTAATTTAATTATTTATTTAAATTCAGAAAATAGGATTTTTAAAAAATTTATTTATTTAACTCTCTAAAAAAAATTTTTATTCATGAGAAAATTATTGGAGGTTTTCTTAGGTCAGAGAAACACTTAAACCAAATTTCATGATTTTTTGAATTAAATTATTATTATTATTATTTAATTTTGGATCAATTTCAATGATTTAATTAAATAGAAAATAGTGTTTTAATTATCAAAATTATTTTTATATTTTTATTAAACTTCTTTGAGTTCAAAAAACTCAAGGAATCAAATTTTGTATTTTAATGATTTTTAATTTGTTTATTATAGTTATATTAATAGGAAAATAAGGAAAATTCATTTTAAGGATTTTAAGATTTATTTTGAATTTTGAAAAACTTGGAAAAATATTTTAATGAGTTCAAATGATCAAAAAATAATTAGGCATATTTTGAAATATTTTGACATTTTTTAAATTTGAAATTATTTTTATTTATTTTTAAATTCAAAATAAGGCTAAAAAATTAAGTATTTTCTTAAAAATAATTTTATTTTTCCCAAGTGCCTTTAATCACAAAGAACTCAGAAAACCACTTTTCATAATTTTCCTAAGTGTATTTAATTTAATATAATTATTTTTGTACAAAAACACAAGGTTTCTTAAAAAATCAACTTAAATACTCAAGCCTAATCAAATAATTTTCAAATTTTACAGTGGATAAACATGATTTTTATGAACAATGTGGGATTGATTTTGTTAATTTTTTAGAAAGATATGATTTACATAAATTAACACAAGATATTTACATTTAATTATATATAAAAATTTACAAGATAATTCAAGACAACATAATATTTTTTCTAGACTTTTCTAACCACAAGAAACCTATTAAAATTATTCACATAACTTTCCGAATTATCTTCTAATTTATATAACTAAAATAAGCCAAAATTGTCACCTTAGCTTAAAAATTAAGGTTAGAAGAATAGAGATGTCCTCTAACCTTGGAGAAATCAGAGGATGCAGTCTCTGTAATGAGGAACAAACCCTCAAAATTTCAAGCCATAGTAAGCAATGTTTAATCATAATCAATTAAAATACTCCATAGGGTATTTAATTCATTAAAAATTAGGGAATAATAAAATAATTCTTATTTTTAGTCCACATTATTCTCCTCTTTTCACTGAGCCACTTTCACTGAGCAAGAGGGTATTTTTCTTTTATTTTTATGAATTTTTTAGAGAAAGATATGAATTTTTGAAGTTCAGACATTTAAAATAATTCAAATATCCCTATTTTCTACTTATCCAGCACGGCGCTGATTGGATCACAGGCAGCTCTGAAAGAACATGTGGTGCTCCACCACTTGATGCCGCCAGCCATGTATCTACCACGCGGACCATGTTTTATGGACCATATCCTTGTTCAGCTTCATCAGGACCGTCCACTGGGTAAACGCGCGATCAGACGACATCCGTTCATCATCCCCAAGTAACCTAACCCATAAGCTATTCCCACTAAAATCATAAGATCTCTGCCTAGACTCAATCAATAAGCTATTCACACTAAAATCATAAGATCTCTGCCTAGACTCAATCAAATCACATGGGATTTGTTTCTAAACCTTCATCTACTCAAGACAAACATATCTATATGATTTATATGGTATAAAACACAGTAAATACATATGGAGAATCAAAATAGCTTGGGCTAGGGTTAGAGCTCAATACCTTTGTTTGAGAGGGGAGGCCTCAATCAGATGGTTGTGGTAGCTTTGATTGGGTCCAACCAACCTCCAGATGAAGTCTCAAGCCCTGGTGAATTGTCTAGGTATGATTTCAATCAAACTCGATTTCAGGTGTTGGTCTAGAGCTAGGTTAGAGGCTTTTTGAGAGAGGGATTTTGTGGGAGATCAGCTTCTCTCACTGTGGGGATGGTGCGTACACAGTTAATTGAAGTTTGGATGACTGTGGAGGTGTGTGGAAGAATGTCCTGGTTTTGGCTGGATTTTGAGCTCAAAATTGGAATCTTATAGAGGTAACCAGAGGGGGAAGATGGTTGACAGAGTTTTCTCACGGATTTTTGTTAGCTCTCTTTTAGCCATGGAGGGGGCTGATTAAATAGAAAGGCTGGGCTATCCACCAGGGTCAATTGGTCGGTGCAAATTGAAGCTTAGGTCAAAAATGCAGTCAAGTAAACTTTGTTTGTCAGTCTCTAAGAAAACTCTGGTATAGAGTTCTAATCCCTCCAGTATGTTGATGAATTTTCCCTGAACTTCTTCGTAAAATTCAAATTCTCTTTTATTTACTTTGCTCATCTTATAGTACTCCATCGTACCAAAGGTTGGTAGCTGTCGCGGGCGTTCCTCCCTTTGAGCATTGGCAGGAACCTAAACTGGCGCTGGTTGACCTAGAACACGAGACTCAGCTTCTAGCGGGATGTACGACCCCGGGCTCCATGATACATACTGATCTGTCCCTAGTGGGACGTACGGATCACCCATCACAAAATTCATAAAATCTGAAGTCTGAGACCGATCAGTGCTTGAGGTATATTCTTCCAATGTATTGAATCATTGTAAATGTTGAATATTGCAATCCGGGCATTCTACAAATGCGCCCGTGGCTGATGTCTCGGCTAGTACTTCAGCGTTGCACGTCAGGCAACCCTTGCATAAAACATCTTAAACTGAAAGTGTATCTTACTCTGTCACAAAACCTAGTTCTTCATCCGTGGTGGGTAGGCTAGCAGAAGTTTCTTTCAGGTCTGGATCTTAAATATGCCCCTCAGGAATAGGGGTGAGTAAGTTGTTTGTCTCTCTCTAATGTTTGCATTCCTATCGTAGAAAAGCCCTCTGATTCTTGCGGGTGGCGTTCCTACATTGCGTCTTGCGAAGCGAAGTGCTTGGCAGTCGTTAGGGCAGACGGCTGGGCCCTTCCATCTGATCTTGCTCTGTTATCACATTTTTGCCTTTGTGTGATGCATTATCTTTAGCAGTCACCCTCAGTAGTGAAGGCAATACCTCTTTCTCTTTGCAACTGACTACATTCATGAGAGGACCTTCGTAGTCCATGTCAACCTGGTTAAAATTCATGTTGAATTCTATGGTACCGCCCTACGGCGCGATCTTCTCATTTAGTGTGAGGCTCCTACCATCCTTGAAAATAAAGATCAGCCTTTGTCCCTATATTCTTCTACAGACGACAGGAAAAACGCCAGTGGGCCAAAACTTGTCATGAACAAGAACAAAACAAAGTATTTATTGAAGTGAATTTTAGCTTGTTTTGGTGAAATGAATTGTTTATTTATGTATGAGTTTTGTTTAATTTAGTAGAATATTAAGTTCAAAAGCTAGAAAGGAGAAAATTTGAAGTTTAAAATTTCTTTCTCAAAATTTTCATTATATTGAGGTTAATTACAAAATTTGGACCCGGTCATAGACATTTGTCCACATAGATTACCCTAAAACAATCAAAGTTTCCAAAGTTTCAAAGCAAGCAGATGCAAGCAGCATCAGGTTGCGTAATAGGTTTTTAAATATCATCCATTTATTGGTAACATGGGTCTTTCGCCCTAAAAGTCCACTAACTGGTAGGCTCCTCCTGTGTATACCTTTTCAATGACCGATGGTCCCTCCCAAGTTGGCTCAAATTTTCCACCTATTTTGCGGTGAACAAGAATAGGCCTTTTGAGCACAAGTACAAGTTCACTAACTTTAAATGTCCTTGGGCAGACCAATTTATCATGGGCTTGTACCATATTAACCTCGTAAAGCTCCAAATATTGTTGTGCTTCTAGTCATTTTCCCTCAAGACTCTCCAGTTCTTCAAGTCTGAGTTTTGCTCTTTCTTCACTTGTGAGTTGATTGGCAACGGCGACTCTGAGAGATGGTGTCTAAATTTCTAGCAGTAGCACGGCCTCGGCTCCGTACATGAGCATATAGGGTGTGCACTGAGTGAGAATCTTGAAAGTCGTCTAGTAGGCCCACAAGGCTTCTAATAGGTTGTTTTGCCAATCCCTTTTATTTTCATCTAGTGTTTTCTTCAAAATCTGTACCAGTGTTTTGTTGAAAGCCTCAGCCAGACCATTTACTCTGGGATAGTAAATCGT
>NW_018222004.1:236509-239139 GCF_001263595.1 Phalaenopsis equestris
GTGTCGTAACCTCACGTAACGGTACTGCCTCTGCTCATTTAGAGAAGTAATCTGTAGCAGTAAGTATGAATCTATTCCCTTTAGAAGATGGAGGGTCTATCGGACCTATTATGTCCATGACCCAACACTCGAATGGCCACGAGGCAACAGTTGGGTGTAGCACATTCGGAAGCTGGTGTAAGACCACCCCATGAACATAGCATTAGTGACATTTTTTGGTTGTATCCATGCAATCAAACATCATTGCTGACCAATAATATCCGAGTCTTTTCATCTTCATTTTCATTTTCGGCCATGACTGGTGAGCTCCACACAATCCGGCATGTACTTCTTTGACAATATTTTGTGCTTCGACAACACCATACCCATATTTGGTCGAACGATCTTCTGTAGGGAACGTTTCCCACCAGAGCGCAAGACATGGCCCTTCTTGTGATATGATGTGCTTCAAACTTGTCTTCTGGCAGCTTTCCAGTTGCAATTATTCTATTAATGGCTTACGCTAATCTTCGTTGATGTCTGTAACTGTATTTATTGTTTCTTCTTCTTTTCGATCTTGTGTAGATTTTTCAAGTCGATTCGAGATAAAACCTATCTTTCTTGTGCCGTAATGTCAATACAATCCTTCGGGGGACATGCCAATTCTTTTTCAAGTTCTACTAGAGAGGAATCCAGTAGAAAATCACATGAGGAATCTGCTCCAAGAGCTTCATCTTGTACTGATGGTATTCTACTAACCTTGGTTTTATAATTTTGTATTTTTTTGGCGACTTGGTGGATGGCGAGTTGGGAGTCGCCATAGATCACAATATTTGTTGTATCCATTGAGATTGACACTTCCAACCTGGTGATTAAAGCTTCATATTCTGCTTCATTATTGGTTTCGTTATTGGTGCACGGCTCTGTCAGGTGGTATGAGAACCTCAACATACCCTTGTCTTGTGTGATAAAGATCAAACTGATCCCTGCTATGCCTGATATAACTGTGCATGATCCTTTGTCTTTTCTGGCAGATGAAGCGCCACTGAAGTATGTTTCCCAGCGTTGCGCACTAGAGAATTCCATTTGTAGTATTTGCTCATCTGGTAACTCGTCGTTGATAGAGGACCCAGCTAGCAGTGGGTGTGCAGCGAGAAAGTCTGCTAGTATTTGTCCCTTGATAGCATGGAGGGGAACAAAAGTTATATCAAATTGCAATAAGATCATTGACCATCTTGCTAAACGTCCGGATTGTTGGTCGGGTCATCAGATATTGCAATGGATTAACTTTTGAGATTAGGGTAATCTTATGAGAAAGAATGTAAAGTCTAAGCTTTTGAGTAGCAAAAATCAATGCTAGATAATGCTTCTCAATTGGTGGATACCTTATTTCCGTCGGTATTAGGCGACGACTCAAGTAGTAGAGTACATTTTCTTTACCCTCAGCATTGACTTGGGTTAAGAGGGCTCCAAGAGAGTCATCTAAGGCCGCGGTATAAAGTATCAAAGGTTTCCCTGGGATAAGGGCTGCCAAAACAGGAGGTGTCATTAAATATTGTTTAACATCCTCAAAGGCCAGCTGGCATTTCTCTTCCCAAATGAATTTGGCGTCCTTTTTAATTAATTTTGAGAAAGGCTGACACCAACCTGGAGATTAGAAATAAAGCATCTCAGATATGTCAACTTCCCCTGGAAGGAACGTAGTTGTTTCAAAGTTTTAGGAGGAGGCATTTCCAAGATAGCTTTAATTTTATCCAGTTCGATCTCGATTCCCCGATGATGGACAATGAATCCCATAAATTTCCCGGAGGTAACAATAAAGGCGCACTTTAAGGGGTTCATTTTAAGGTCATATCGTCGTAAACGTTTTAACACGATCCTCAAATCATACAAATGGTCTATTTTTCGTTTAATTTTGATGACCAAATCATCTATGTAGCATTCTACTTGGTTGTGAATGAGTTCATCAAAAATCTTCATCATTGCACGCTGATATGTTTCTCCGACGTTTTTTAGGCCGAACGGCATCACTGTGTAGCAGAAAATTCCAATCGGTGTTCTTAAGGCTGTAAGTGCTACATCCTCAGGAGCCATCTTAATTTGTTTGTATCCCAATGATTCGTCCATGAAGGAAAAAATTTCATGTGTTGAAGCGATATCCACCATCATCTCTAGTATGGGTAATGGAAACTCGTCTTTTGGACATGCCTTGTTCAAATCTCTGAAGTCAACACAAACACAGATCTGTCCATTTTTCTTCTTAACAGATACAATATTATCCAATCATATGGGGCACTGCTCTTCTTTTACAAAGTTGGCATCTATTAATTTCTTCACCTCGGTGATGACTTGTTGTTCTATTTTGAGGAACATTCTCTTGGGAGCTTGTTTTACTGGAGTTATATTCTTATATACCCCGAGTTTATGGACTGCAACTTCTGCGGACAGTCCTGACATTTCATCATAGCTCCATACGAAGCAATCTTTGAATTTTGTTAATAGTTTGATCAATTCTACAGATTCTTCATCATTAAGTAGAGAACTTATAAATTTAGGTTGGGGTCGTTCTTCAGCCCCGATGTTAATCTCTTTCAATTTATCCACAATAGAATTAATTTCCTCCTCAAATTCCGGCGGAGCATCTTCTATTT
>NW_018222004.1:239165-244358 GCF_001263595.1 Phalaenopsis equestris
GACTGGTCCGACTGTACCAAATCCGAGACCCACTTTTGAATTTGGAGTTCGACTTTTACCATTCCATAATTTTTTAAAAAGTTGAAATCTATCTTTTAGCATTTTTTTTTGGTAAGTGTCCTTGTTGAATTAACTTTTGAACACAAAGCGAGAAGTAACCAAAAGGCAATTCCTCTAATTCATTAGAATCATCATCCAAATTTACATGTTCTGCAAGCTCAATAGAGGTAGAAGAACCGTAAAATTTGATCGGCTTCGAACCAACACTATGGACTTCCTTGACCTCTAAACTCTCAAACTTTTGAGGGAGAATCGAAGTAAGGGTCATAGCATTCATA
Organism: Phalaenopsis equestris; assembly: GCF_001263595.1. Lineage (NCBI taxonomy): Eukaryota > Viridiplantae > Streptophyta > Magnoliopsida > Asparagales > Orchidaceae > Phalaenopsis > Phalaenopsis equestris. The sequence continues at coordinate 239,504 of NW_018222004.1, forward strand.
TAGTGGTTTATCTGATCATACATTATTTCATATTCATTTTCTTCTGCATCTTCTAAGGATATCTCATTCTAAGGTCACTCCCGTCTTGTCATCATTATCTCATCTTTAGAACTGTCTTCATCACCAACATTGATGGTTGGCCTAGTCCATTCATTGATTAAATTGATCCTTCCTCGTCCATGTCCCCGGCCTCAACCTCGGTTGCACGAACTAGAAGAACTTTCACCAACTCATTGTAAGGAAGTGGTGGAAGATCGTTGAAGCGGAGTTGAATGGCCTCCTCTTTGTAATTCTTTTGAATCTTCATTTTTGTTTAAGAGAAGACAGTCTAAGAGAAGACAGTCTTCTTTGGAGGCGCGTAGTAGGCAACATCTTCATGGATACCAACTTCATGCACTGAATATGGTTGTAGGCCTCCTTTGATGCAATTTACTTGACCATCTTTGTGGTATTTGATGCACTGGTGTAAAGATGATGGAACCATATTGTGCTCATGAATCCATGGTTGACCCAGTAGAGCATTAAAAGAGGTCTTGGCGTTGATGATATGAAATTTAGTGGTTGTCACGAGTTCTCCAACCTTCATAAGTAATGTAATTGATCCGAGGGCTCTTTCTACCTTTTGGTTGAATCCTCTTAACATCATTTTATTGGTTGTATTCAATATCTAAATAGGCCAAAAATAGGCCAATATTCATAGGCTCATCAAGTTAAGAGATCCTCTAGGATCTATTAAAACTCTGGACAACACAAATCTACTGATGTTGACGAAGATATATAGAGTGGAAGATTGTGGTCGGCAGTACCGAGCAGGAAGTCTTCATCTATGAAGGTTACCCCGGGCTTTCTTTCAACGAACAAACTTCATCTGAGGATGTGCTAGCCAACTGAGCTAAGCAAATTTCTGGGTCAAGCAAAGCTGTAACCAGAGACTCTCTCATCTCCTTTGATAGGATCAGAGCGTCATAGATGCCTAATCGGGTCGGCAACTTCCTAAGATGAGCTAGCACGTTGTTGTCTACTTTGTATGATCCTTCGACTTTATCTTGATTATGCGGTTCTTCCACTAGTGGAGGTGGAGGTATCACTTCTCGAGTCATTATCTACTTTCCTTTGTTTGTTGGAGCTGTTCTTGGTGGTAATACTTTTCCGCTCCTTAAGTTAACTTCTGTGATTTCTTCTTTTTGAGATATCATTGTTAAATCTTCCGGTGTCTTTTCCTCTTCGTCGGAAAGATCTAAGTTAATGGTAAGCGGTGCACCGTGATGCTCGAGAATTGCCTCCTCATTATCAGAGTTGTCGTAAGCTATGTCATTGCTATCTTCTTTGGACTTGACAACGAGTTCAACAGATTCGGGTACGATTTGAGGATCATTTTAGGGATCATATCATTGTTAAATCTTCCGGTGCCTTTTCCTCTTCATCGGAAAGATCTAGGTTGATGGAAATCGGAGTACCATCGTGATGCTCGAGAATTGCCTCCTCATTATAAGAGTTGTCGTAAGCTGTGTCATTGCTGTCTTCTTTGGACTTGACAACGAGTTCATCAGATTCGGGTACGATTTGAGGATCATTTTAGGGATCGAGATCGAAGCTAGATCGGTCATAATCAGTTACTTTATCACCAGAAATAGTCAAAACTTAGCCGAAATCACAATCATTATATTCATAAGATCTCGGAGGGACAAAAAGATAATCATACAAAGTCAAGGGTTCGAGGATTTTCTTCCCTAAATTCGAGACAACCAATCTAGTAGAGGTAGACCCTATCCTACCCCTCGTGCTATCAATCTTTGCAGCGACATTTTTCTTCTTGCTCCTTTGTCTTTGACGATGATTGATCTCCTGGCAAAACCTTCATCTCTGGCTTGGTATGTTGCGGACTCTGAATGGAGGCTTATTTTGATGCAGACTGGATCTTGTTCAGTATTTTCTTGGATGATCTGCTCCAGACCTCATTCCATTCTTCTTCGATATTCTTAGAAGCTTGTTTTGATGAATCATGTATTTGATTAAGGACCCTCTTGAGTTCATCCCAAGTAGTACTTCATCCATCTGTTCTAGTATATGGATCAATTGGGGAGATTGGCTTGGCCGAAATCATATTTATGGAACCTTTATTCAGGTTCTTTTAAATATTCTTTCAGGATTGTTATGTTCTCTTCTTTAAGATTTCTCTCAAGCTAGTCTTTAAAGACGAAGCATTTTTTTATAGTGTGTCCAAGCAACCGGTTATATGGGAAATAATTTGGTTCATTCTTCTTATCCACCTCGTCGGGCTTCTTCGGTTCTGGTTGTTTAAATTCTGGCTTCTTCATCAGACTTCTGAATATTTTAAGTATAGCTTCATCTTTAAAAGAATACACTGTCTTACATCGCTCTGACAGGGAGATTTTCTTATCCCTTGTTCGAGGTGATACCTCTTGAGGCGGTTGCTGGTTGGATTGACTACTCTGTTTTTGAGTGTACTGTGATAAAGACTGTCGAGGCTCTTCTGCATATATCTTTATCAACAGCTTTCCTTCGTCGACGACAGCTTTTCTTTGTCGACGGTTGCTACTACTCCTGATTTCTTTTCAAACACTCTGGTCACCTTGGCCTTTTCGTGTGGCTCCATGTGCTTTATTTCCTCTTGAAGACTGTTGGCTTTACTTAGTAGCTTCTCAAAGAATTTGATGGTGAGTCCCTTAAGCATGAAAGCTACTGGCTCCACCTCAAAATGTAATCTACTAAAGTCTCATTGGGCTTTCGTCTTTCCATCATGAGTTCTCCGATGGAAATATGATGTTACGCCCCGACAAATCTTTTTATAAATAATTGCTCCAACTCAGAAAATATTTTAACTAGCCTATTGGGCAAGTCAGCGTACCAGTCGAAAGCAATTCAGTCAAAAGCAATTCCTGACAAGCTGCTGACGAACTGCTGAAAGAGTAGAGCTTCACTATTTCTTGTGTTGCCACATCTGGCTCAGAAATGTGCTATATGTTGTCTGAGATTTTCAGTCCCATCAAATATCTTGAAGTTTGGGGCCACAAAACCCTTGGGGAAAGGCACGACATCGAATTCCTCAGGGTAAGGTCTACCCTTTAGAACCAATGCACTACCCTTAGATTGGGTTAAAGCATCCCGCACTTGGTCAAACATTTGCTTGAATTTTTTTTTTGCCATAGCACCTGATGGAGAATCCTTTCCGTGTTGCTCATCTTTATTTGTTGAAGCAACCTCTGTCCTTTCATCTGTGATGTGTATGATTTTTGGTTGATTGATCTTTGGAGAATCCAATTGCGGTACTTGGGATTGCCAGTGAATAGAGGATAGCGGTCATGGTTGTGGTCATCTCTTCTATTCTTTTCTCTAGTAGGCTAACATGCTCATCTCTTAGGAGGACAGCCCTACGCAGCTCATCTACAGCATTCTCTTTGGTATGAGGTTGAGCCTAGCGCACAGATGTGGTGGCTCTGGCTTCAATTGCATGGACATCCATGAAATCTTCCTCCAAGTAATCATTGTAATCAAAATTTTCATCGTCGCTATCGACGGAAACTCCGTGTTCTCGAGCTAACTCAGAAATCTCGATTCTGAGTTACTCAACTTTCTCTTCAATTATTGATTCCTTGATTGCTTTAAGATCTAGAGGACCCTGATGGACATCCTCTGCTTGTTCCTCCATCTCGCTGGCTATTGTTGCAACGATGTCAGATATTTCAGATCCTGGTTTCACTTCCTATCTCGTGGGCTCACTAGACTGTATCAGTGCAGCAACCTTGGGTACCCATACCTTTTTCTTTTTTGATGATGATGTCTCAGGACGGAGCGTCTTAGTAGAAACATCGGTATGTCGAGGGAAAGTATCCTCCCCATGGTGTAGACCTACTACAGTGCTAGGTAATTGTCTTGTCTTTGCCTTTGGGATTGTAGGAATATCTCCATAATGGGTGATGAGTAAGATTTTCGGACCCGGTCTTGACTTAATGATAGCCTGTGGTCCTGGTGGCAATGTGATCATTAGTAATTAGTGTGGATCAACTCTCTTCCCTAAACGTAACCAAACGAAGATTCGAGTAGGTGGTACTCCAGTTGTCTTGTGGGACTGTTTGGCGGATTTGATGCCCTTCAAAATTTCCTTCTTCATGCGAGGGGAAATTGCATCTCCCACTCATTTAAGCAACTTGCTAACTGAACATCCTTCTTTGGCAGCTAGCCTTTTGAAAACTGCACTAACTCGGGTGATAGGAGTGAACTTTTTTCTCTCCTCACCGTGTCCCTGAAGTGACGGTAATGCGACAGTGATTCTCCGGATACTCATGTATCCATCGGTATCCATCAGAGGATTGAATCTACTCCCTCATAGGAGTGGATAAATTTCTGGTAATCCTTCTTCATCTTGATGAGGCTCCTCCTCAATGGGTATCTCTGTAGGAGCCTGGGCTTTGACGGCCCTCTGAACTCTTCTGTTGTAGTTCCTCTTTTGAGTTCGGGTCAGTAGTACAGTCCTCGAACTTGATTCAATTCCAAACACAGGTGGTGGGACAGTTAATCCCTCAGTCGGATCCTCAATAATCATTACTTCTTTCCCCTCAGCAGCAGTAGGGCTAGCAGGTTTGGCGGGTGCCGTGATGGCAGTAGTTTTAGACTTCTTGCAAGAGGGAAGTCTTGAAGGCAGTTTAGGCTGAATTCTGCAGATGGTTCTTGTATTTATGGAGCGGCAATCTTCATTACTACAAATGGGGCTTTCCCGAGGATGACTTCAAGATCTTCAAATCCAGCTCCGAATTTGATGGTAGGAGCAAGGTTGCGGGCTTCATGACTCGCCAGTACGTTGCAGGAAAAGGTCAGCGTTGGGGAGGCCATTCCC
>NW_018222004.1:245549-246237 GCF_001263595.1 Phalaenopsis equestris
AATATTTAGGTGTTTCATCCTGTCAATTTTATTAGTTAGGGCTTACATTCGTGTGAAAATATCACACAAATAGCCTGGAAGATGTAAGGGTTTAGGTCGTGACAAATGACAACCTGGAATCTTAAGATGAGTTAGGACTTATATTGTATAACAGGGTTGTACAAAGGCCTAAAGTTAAGGTGAGGATTTATGTTGCATAATCAAACAACCTCGAAGTCCTATGGCTTTGTTGTTTAACTCTAAGGAAGGAAGATTAGTTTAGTTGGGGAAGACAGGTTTTGCTGTTGAAGATGGTTGTGTTGCCCACCATGCTAGCTCCAAGCTCCTTGCCACGACTAGTTTGAGTTTTCTAGTGTGTCGAGTTATGATGTCAAATCAGGTGGCCCTATGGTTGAAGTTCTTTCAAATTTTACGGGGGCATATTAAAGTTGATTAGAGCGACACCGGTTAGGATCCCACGGTTCCCTCATTCAGGCACCACCATTTTCTATATATTCACTTAGTCCAAATGAATTTACTAAACTCAACTTAATGACTTCCATAATTTCATTTAGACCATGGGAAGCCTCGTTAGCAATTGTAGGTTACCACCTCCGAGGAATTCCCGATTATCCGATAGAGAAATCTTAATTTAGTTGAAGTTGTAGTTTTGTGTGATGTTTGTGATTAAATTTTGAGTTGTTTTATA
>NW_018222004.1:246247-248462 GCF_001263595.1 Phalaenopsis equestris
GTGGCGGTGAATTTTATCTTGGTTGATTTTAGTTTTTGTTTTGGTTTTGGTTTTGTGGTTATCCTGATAGTTTTAGTTTTCTTGCAGGGTGGCGTCATTGATAGTTTTTTTAGCATGCAAGTTTGAGGTAAAAAAGCACAGTATGAAAATACAAGAAAGACAATGCTGAAAACTGTAAAAGCGTACCTGGTGAGTCTTCTCGTTCTACCACCTGAAACTCAAAAGGCATGTTAAGGTAGTTTATGTGAGACAGGGAAGTAAAATTTTGACAACCTATTTAACCCTAGGTCATATCTTGGTGGGTCCTTAAGGATTTTAATTAAGGATGATGTTGTCAAACAAAATAAATCAAGTTTAGTAGATCTCCGAGGTTATAATACAACTCAAAATTTAATCATGTGCTACTCTCTCGCTGCCTGGTGGAAAATCTCAAGTTCTTTTAAGCTTATTATGTTGCTTAATAATTCATCCTATAAAACACCCTAATGCTCAATGAACATTGATGTCTCATCTATCCCTAAGAGTAAGGTAATTATCATCTGTAATTTAATTTTGAAAATTCTGTGGGTGAAGACTCTTAAAGAGGCAAGTTAGTGTTATTAAAACACTTAGACATATTTTGGTTATAATTGGGCTTGTAGTGATTGAAATATGTTTTAATTTTAAATGATGATTACTTTTCTAATCCTTAAATGAAACTTGATTTAGCCTAAGTCACTACTAAGCCCTTAAGACCTAGGTGAGTGTCTTGGTTAGTTTTGAAAATGTTAAGCTTTATGTGATGTGATCATGATTCATGATTTGAATCATGATTTGAATTTTATTTGAAAATCAAAATAGGGGTATTAAATTGATTAATTTTTGACTTCATTACACATACCCCTAAGACCTAGGTTCATTTAATCGGCTAGACTCCCAAATTTATGTAATTTAAGGAAATTACAAATTTATCATTTTTAATTAGGACAAGTGAGGTTGGTTTCTACCGGTTAACCCCTTATGTTTCAAACATCCAATTATGTTAATTAGAATCAAAGATTTCCCATTTCCCTTTCTGAAATTAGGCATAAATGTTAATTAAGGCTAAATTTCTGAAATTACACATTTGCCCCTAAGGCTCTAACACTTCATAATTTGTCAAATTCAATTGAAATGACTTTGAAATTCTTATCTCTCCTCATTCATGGGTCAATTAAGACATCAGAGGAGAAAATGTGATATTTCAAGATTTAATTTAATTTACATAATTATTTTCTTGCAAAAATAGGATTTTTCCAAGAAAATTCCTAACTTGACCAAGGTAAATGCTAATCTCTTGAAATTTGTACTGGAGGTAGACCTAGACTAGAGAAGCCTTTTGATCAACTTTCATGATTTTTTAAATTTTATTTGAATTTTAAGAATTATTTTAAGTTATGGGGTATTTATTAATTATAAGTTATTTTAAATAGAGAAAATTAGGTTTTATATTTTTGAAAAATCTTCCCGAGATCAGAGAACCTAGAGGAGAAATTTTTATATTTTTTTGAACTTTTTTTTATTTATAGGCATTATTTTTCGTGAAAACTCATTTTAAGACTTTAAAAATCATTTTTAAACTTTAAAATTCAGTTTCTTTATTTTGAAAATTAGAAAAAAAATATTGTAATTGTTCATAAGTGCTTAGGAAGTGATTTAGAACATTTCCATGAATTTTATTATTTTTGTGATTTTTAGGGATTTTTAATTATTTAAATATTTAAAATAGGCGAAAAATCAAGTTTTTATTTTAAACATCTTTTTTATTTTTATAAAATGCCCCTGATCACAGAGAACTCAAAAAACCAAGTTCCATAATTTTTCAAGTTATATTTTAATTATTAAAAATTATTTTATTGCCAAAAATGTTAATTGACTTGAAAAATTAATTTAAGTTATCAAATCAACTTAAAATGCTTTAAAATTTTTTATGGTGAGTTCTATGAATCTTAAAAAACAGTGGAAGTCAAAAATAAAGTCATTTTGTTATTCCTATTTTTCAAAATTAATTATTTTAGAGATTTAGAGTTTGTGAAGATTATTTGTATTTTGAATGACTTGGCTCATGAGAAATTTTCTCAAGGGCTCTCTGGTCATCATAAACCTTCCAAAATTTTTTTGGATTTTTCTAAGCAACATGCTAATTTCCATGATTAATTTAAGAAAATAATGCACATAAACTTGAAAAATATGATTA
>NW_018222004.1:248798-303698 GCF_001263595.1 Phalaenopsis equestris
TCTATTGAAACAGCGCGGCGCCATGTAGATCCTAGGCATCTCCGAACTCCATGCGGCACGCTCCCATTTGAAGCTGTCATCCACATAATCAGCCATGCGTCCCATGGTTTATGTTCTGAAGCATTGTCCGGCTCGATCTCCTTCGTCCATTCGGTACACGCTTGATCAAACGGCTCCACTTCATCATCCCCAATAGAGTGATCTTGTGACCGTCCACACTAAAACCTTAAGATCTCAGCCTAGACTCAACCAAATCACTTTGAGTTTGATCATATGGACTCGTCTAAAAGGATGAAGCCTCTAGCTTTGGTGTAAAGCCTATATATGATTTTGATCACGGCTATATTTGGGTGTTGGTCTAGAGCTATGGTAGAGGTTCTGTGAGAGCGGAATTTGATGGAGCTTTAGCTCCTTTCACAGTTGTGAAGGTGTTGGTGAGTTTAATTTGAGTTTGGTGGAGTTTAGAGGTGTGTGGAGTTTTGTCCTATCTCCCACAAGGTTTTCAGCTTAAAAATTGGGCTCCGACAAGGGGATTCAGGGAAATGTGGTGGTTGGGTTGCAGTGAGGACGTCTCAAATAGGCTTTAGGATCAATTTGGGGAAGTCTCTTAGAGGAATTTCAGCTCTCCCTCCATGGTCGTGGAGGGGAGCATTTTATAAAAATGCCCTTAGGCTTGCTGTCATGGCCAATGGGGGGTGAAATGTGCTGCCTAGGTGGAGGGCAGAGAGGTTTGGATGATGTGGCCTATAGGTTTGAATTGGGTTTAATCCCATGGGGTGGCTCTCAGTTTGGCCATTTTCTGGCCACTAGGCTGGTCTGCCGGCCAGGGGGAGGTGGCTAGGAGCTCAGGGAACCCAGGGGAATATGTCACATCAATTTAATGATTTTAGGCTTTGTTTTGGCAAAAAATATCTAAGGCTTAAGCAAATATGGCATTAAATCCCTTAATTTAGAGGACATTTGGTCCATGGCTTAGTTGAGGAGGTCTTAATAGGTTTAGGCTAGTTATTAGGGTCCAATTCATGGTTGTGGAGTCATTAATTTCATGACTTTGGGGTAGTTACGTCATTTTTAGTGCATGGGTTCAATGTGGGTTCAAGTAATCAAAACTTGGGTTTGGGCTAGGTTAGCCATGTCAATTGACTCAATTATTTGACCCAATTGATGGATCAACATTATGTATATGATTGTTATGAAGATTTTTGGTGAAGGGTTGAAGTGATTTTGAGTCCAATTGGTAGGTCAATTTGGGGGATTTTTGGAATTTGGTCAATTCGGGCATGTTAGGCTAGACATGGGTCTAGGTTTAGTTGGGTTAGACATTGGTCTAGGTTGGGCTAGACTTGGGCTAAATCCAAATTTAAGGGTTCAAATGATCAAGGGAGATGTTTTGAAGATTTTTTATGAAGGGATGGGGTGGAAATTTTGGGGCTAAGGCCACCAATTTGGTGAGATTTTAAGACACGGCCAATTTGGGGCAAATTTGGCGCTTTTGGACTTAGGATGAAATCAAACGAATTTTAGGTCTCCCCGAGGCCAATTTAAGGTCAAGTTTGATGTATGGGGATGTTACAGAGGTTTTTCAACACAAATTGTAGCCAATTGAGTGGACTATGTGTTCAATTTGGTGGAACCAAGCCATGGGGCCAAAATTAGGTTTTTGGTTTAGCTCAAAATTGGGTTCAAATCATAGAGCAATTGAGCTTTTATTTGGTCTAAATTGGTCACATTGAAGGTGAATTTGAGTTTGAGATTGAAATTGGGGTGAATTGAGACCAATTGGATAGACATTTGAGATAATTTGGGGAAAATATGTTAAAAGGCAATTTGGGGATTTGTGTTAAAGATGGTCAAATTGGCTCATATGGGTCATGTGATGGTTGAGAAAAATGAAATTAGGAATATTTGAGAGGTTTTGGAATTTTTTGGAATTTTTTAGAATTTTTGGAATTTTGGGCTGAGGAGGGGTGTTTTGGTAATTTGGCCAATTTTGGTGATTTTGGGTATTTTTGGGTGTTTTCAAGGTGTTTGAAATGATTTTTGAACCAAGTTGGGTATTTTGGATAGATTTGGGAATTTTGGCCAAATTTGGGGTCCCAAGGGTGTCGAGGTAATTTGGTGAAATTTAAGGGCGAAAGGTAGGTTGGGTATCTTAGTAGAGTTGGAGTGCCAACCACTAATAATAAACCATGAATCAATGGAAATCCCATTTTAGGTTATTTATATAGTGGTCTTAGCTAAAACCTAGCCTAGGGCTAGTGGGTCTAGGAGACCACGTGGACCAATGGAAACCCCATTTTGGTTCCTCTATGTAGTGGGCTTAGCCAACCCCTAGCCTATGGCTAATGGGTTTAAAAGACCACCTACATGAGTTTCCCAAAAGTATCAAGCGATCAAAACCTAGAAGTTTAAGTTTAGGATAGTGAATGATTGTGAGTGCAAGTGATTGTGAGTGATTGCCTTAGCCCTAGACCAATACCTAGGGTCAACTCTAAGGTCCAGCAGTCCTAAGGGTGACTCATACTGAGTTCCCCCAGTGACCCCACCTACTAGAGGTTAGGACCAATATGTGGAACTTCAAGTTGAGTAGAGAAGAGTTTGGAATTTCTAATGATGAGGGCTCCTTGTCTAGTTTTCTAGGAATAGTCAATAGAAAAGTCATATGGCTAGTCCTTAGGCTACTAAAGAGGAAAAACTAAACCTCAACTAAAATTGAGGTCAACAGCCCACAAGGCTTCTAACAGTTTGTTATGTCAATTTCTCTTATTTTCGTCTAGTATTTTCTTCAAAATCTGTACTAATGTCTTGTTGAATGCCTCAGCTAGGCCATTTTCCCTGGGATAGTAGATTGTAGAGTATCTCCAGTTTATCTTGCATCGCTTGATGAAATTGTTGATTTTTGTGCTCTTGAAGGCTGTCCCATTGTAGGAATTTATTCTGCACGAAACTCTGAAATGGTAAAAGACTTGGCTTTGGAAAAATTAAAGGACGTGATGTGTTGTAACATCTCATAACGGCATTGCCTCTACCCATTTGGAAAAGTCTTAGCTGCAAGAATAAATATGTGTCCTTTAGAGGATGGAGGGTCTATCGAACATATTATGTCCATGCCCCAACACTCAAATGGCCCACCAGGCAACGATTCGGTGCAGCTGGGTGTAGCACATGGTGTAGCACATTTGAAGGTTGGTGTAAGACCACCTCGTGCACTTGGCACTGGTGACATCTTCTGATCGTATCCATGCAGTCGGACATCATTGTTGGCCAATAATATCTGAGTCTCTTGATCTTCATTTTCATAATTGGCCCTAACTGGTGAGCACCACAGAATCCAGCATGTACTTTTTTAAAAATATTATGTTTTTTTGCTCTTCTTAGACATCGCAGCCACATCTAATCGAATGACCTTCTGTAAAGGACATCGTCTACTAGAGCGTATGACAGAGCTCTTCTTATGATATGATATGCCTCAAACCTGTCCTTTGGTAACTTTCCAATCTGCAAATATTCTATTAATGGCATATGCCAATCTTCACTAATATCAGCAACTACAATTGTCATTCCATCTTCTCTTTTGAGCTTGCATAGATTTTTGAGGTCAACTCGAGACAAAACCTATGTGCCTTGTGTTGTAATGTCAATGGAATCCTTCAGGGGATACGCTAGCTCCTTAGCAAGTTTTTCTAAAGCATTGGCATGGGCATTGTCTCCCCGAAGAATCAAGTGGAGAGTCACACTAGGAATCTACTCTAGTAGATTCATTACATACCGATGATATTCTACTAACTCTGGTTTCAAAATCTTGTACTGTCCGGTGACCTGTTGGATGACAAGTTGAAAGTCACCATACACGGTACTATCTCTTATATCCATTGCAATTGCCAATTCCAACACAGTAATTAAGGCTTCGTATTCTGCTTCGTTGTTGGTGCATGGCTCTGTCAGGTGGTATGAGAACCTCAACATACCCTTATCTGACATGACAAAGATTAAACCAATCCCTGCTTTGACTGGCATAATTGTGCATGATCCTTTGTCTTTTCTGGCTGACGAACCTCCATCAAAGTACATTTCTAAGTGTTGCGCACTGGAGGATTCTATTTGTAGTACCTGCTCATCTGGTCATTCTTTATTAAGAGGGGACCTAGCTGGAAGTTGGTGTGCAGCAAAAAAATCTATTAAAATCTATCCCTTGATAGCACGGAGGGGAACAAAAGTTATATCAAATTACAATAAAATCATCAACCATCTTGCTAGACGTCCAAAGTGTTTTGGTCGGGTCATCAAATATTGCAACAGATTAACTTTTGAAAGTAAAGTTACCTTATGAGAAAGCATGTAATGTCTGAGCTTCTGGGCGGCAAAAATCAAAGCTAGACGATGCTTCTCAATAGGCGGATATCTTATCTTCATCAGTATTAGATGATGACTCAAGTAGTAGAGTGCATTTTCTTTACCCTTGTCATTAAATTAGGCTAAGAGGGCTCCAAGAGAGTCATCTAAGGCCGCGTTATAAAGTATTAAAGGTTTTTCCGGGATAGGAGCTGCCAAAATAGGTGGTGTCATTAATTATTGCTTAACGTCCTTGAAAGCCCATTGGCATTTCTCTTCCGAAATAAATTTGGCATACTTTTTTTAACTAATGTCGAGAAGGGCTAACACCTACCTGAGAGATAGAAATAAACCATCTTAGAGTTGTCAACTTCCTATGGAGGGAGCATAGTTGTTTAAAGGTTTTGTGAGGACGCATTTCCAAGATAGCTTTATTCTTATCCGGGTCGATCTTGATTCTCCGATAATGGACAACAAATCCTAGAAATTTCCTGTAGGTAACGCCTAAGGTGCACTTTAAGGGATTCATCTTAAGGTCATACTATTGTAACCATTCGAACACGATCCTCAAATCATACAAATGATTTATTTTCTATTTACTCTTGATGACCAAATCATCAACATAACACTCCACTTGGTTGTGAATGAGGTCATCAAAGATCTTCATCATAGCTTGTTGGTATGTTGCTCTGGCATTCTGTAACCCGAATGGCATTACTGTGTAGCAGAAGATTCCAATCGGCGTTCTGAATGTTGTAAGTGTTGCATCTTCTAGAGCCATCTTTATTTGGTTGTATTCTGAAGATCCATCCATAAAGGAAAAAATCTCATGTGTTTAAGCGATGTCCATCATTAATTCTGGTATTGGTAATGGAAATTCATCTTTTAGACGTGTTTTGTTTAAACCCCTGAAGACGACACATACATGGATTTATCCATTTTTCTTCTTAACTGGGACAATGTTGATTGGCTATGTGGAGTATTACTCTTCCCGCATAAAGTTAACGTTTATTGATTTCATTACTTCGGCAATGACTTGCTGCTCTACTTCAAGGAGCATTCTTCTTGGATCTTGTTTTACTAGGGTCATATCTTGTCCACCCCGAGTTTATGAATTACAACTTCTGTTGACAGTCCTGGCATTTCGTCATAACTCCATGCGAAGAAATGTTTGAATTTTGTTAACAGTTTAATCAACTCTAAAGATTCTTCATCGTTGAGTAGATAACTTATAAATGTAGGTTGGGGCTGCTCTTCCATCTCGAGATTAATTTCCTTCAACTCATCAATGATTGACTTGATTTCTTCCTCAAATTTTGGTAGGGCATCTTCTATTAGCTGATCAGCAGAGTCATCCTCCACATCGAGACAATCCTCTTTCGATTCACTAGTAACAATCATGCAAAATTTTGAATCATCGACTGGTCCGACTGTGCCAAATCTGAGGCCTTCTTCAAATTGGGAGTTCGACTTTTAACTTTCCATAATTTTTCAAAAAATTGTGATTCACCTATTGGCATTTGTTTTAGCAAATTTCCCTGTTGAATTACCTTTTGTACGGCAAAAAGTAACCAAAAGGTAATTTCTATAATTCATTAGGATCGCAATCCAAATTTACATTATTTTCAAGATTAGTAGAAGTAGAAGCATGATAAAATTTGATCGGCTTTGAACCAGTGCTACAGACCTCTTTGACCTCTAAACTCTCGACCTTTTATGGGAGAAATACATTGTGATTCACCTTTATGAGTCATGGTGTTCACATAGTGGTTTATCCAATCATACATTGTCTCATATTTGCTTTTCTTCGTATCTTCAAAGGATATCTCATACTGAGGTTTCTTCTATTTTTTCATTATTATTTTTTCTTCATAACTTTCTTCATCATCAATGTTGATGGTCGGCTTATTTTGTTCAACAATTAAATTGGTTCTTGCCCGTCCATGTCCCTGGCCTCGACCTCGAGTGCGCGAACTGAAAGAACTCCCACCAACTTATCGCAAAATAGTGGTGGAAGCTTGCTGAAGCGGAGCTGAATGGCCTCCTTCTTTTTATTCTTCTGAATCTTCCAGTTTGTTTGGCATAAATTCACGAGAGAATATAGTTTTCTTTGGAGGCGCAGAGTAGGCAGCATCTTCATGAATGCCAACTTCATGAACTTAAAAGGATTGTAAATCTCCCTTGATGCAATGTTCTTGTCCTTCCTTGTAATACTTAATGTTATGGTGTAGAGATGATGGAATCATATTATGTTCGTGAATCCATGGTCGACCTAATAAAGCATTAAAAGAGGGTTTGGCATCAATAATATAGAATTTAGTGGTTGTTATTAGTTCTCCAACTTTCATTAACAATGTATTTGATCTGTAGGCTCTCTCTCTCTCTCTTTTGGTTGAATCCTCTTAGCATAATTTTATCGACTGTAAGCTTTTGAGCTTCAATGTCCAAATAGGCCAATGTCCGTAGGCTCATTAAGTTGAGGGACGCTTCAGTATCTACCAAAACTCTGGATACACAAATTTTCCAATGTTAACAGAGATGTAGAGTGATCGGTTATGTTGATGGTACCAAGCAATAATTCTTCATCTGTAAAGGTTACCCCCAGCTATTCTTTCAATGAGCAAACTTCATCCAAGGATGTGCTGGCTAACTAGACTAAACAAATCTCTGGGTCAAGCAAAGCTATAACCAGAGACTCTCTTATCTCCTTTGACAGGATAAAAGCGTCATAGATACTTAATTTGGCCAGTAACTTCCTAAGATGGGCTAGCACTTTGTAATCCACTTTGTATGATCCTCCAATTTTCTCTTGGTTACGTTGTTCTTCCACTGGCAGAGGTGGAGGTAGCTCTTCTTGAGTTACTATTTTGTTTCCTTTATCCGTCGAAGTTGTTCTTAGGGGTAATACTCTCCCGCTCCTTAAGTTCACCTCTGTAATTTCTTCTTCTTGAGATACTATTGTCGAATCTTCTTCTTTGTTGGAAAAATCTAAGTTGATGGCAAGTGGTGCATCATGGTGCTTGAGGATTTGTTCCTCACTCTTGGCGCTATCGTAATCGGTATTGTCGATGTCTTTTTCGGTCTTTCTAACAGGTTCATCAGACTTAAGTACAATTTGAGGATCAGTTTAGGAATCGAGATTGAGGTTAGATTGGTCATAATCAATTATGTTATCACTATAAATAGTTAAATAGTATCCGAAATCATAATCATTATATTCATAAGACCCAGAGGGGCAAAAAGATAATAATACGAGGTCAGGGTTCGAGGATTTTCTTCCCCGAATTTGAGACAACTAATCTAGCAGAGGCAAACCCTATCCTACCCCCCGTGCTATCAGTCTTCATGGTGGTATTCTTCTTCTTCTTCTTCTTTGAGGATGACGAATCGTCTGATGAAATCTTCATATCGGGCTTGGAAGGCTGAGCGAAGGCTTGTGTTGATGCATTCTGAATTTGGTTCAGTACCCGTAGGCTCATTAAGTTGAGGGACGCTCCAGTATCTACCAAAACTCTGGATACACAAATTTTCCAATGTTAACAGAGATGTAGAGTGATCGGTTATGTTGATGGTACCAAGCAATAATTCTTCATCTGTAAAGGTTACCCCCAGCTATTCTTTCAATGAGCAAACTTCATCCAAGGATGTGCTGGCTAACTAGACTAAACAAATCTCTGGGTCAAGCAAAGCTATAACCAGAGACTCTCTTATCTCCTTTGACAGGATAAAAGCGTCATAGATACTTAATTTGGCCAGTAACTTCCTAAGATGGGCTAGCACTTTGTAATCCACTTTGTATGATCCTCCAATTTTCTCTTGGTTACGTTGTTCTTCCACTGGCAGAGGTGGAGGTAGCTCTTCTTGAGTTACTATTTTGTTTCCTTTATCCGTCGAAGTTGTTCTTAGGGGTAATACTCTCCCGCTCCTTAAGTTCACCTCTGTAATTTCTTCTTCTTGAGATACTATTGTCGAATCTTCTTCTTTGTTGGAAAAATCTAAGTTGATGGCAAGTGGTGCATCATGGTGCTTGAGGATTTGTTCCTCACTCTTGGCGCTATCGTAATCGGTATTGTCGATGTCTTTTTCGGTCTTTCTAACAGGTTCATCAGACTTAAGTACAATTTGAGGATCAGTTTAGGAATAGTAATCGAGATTGAGGTTAGATTGATCATAATCAATTATGTTATCACTTTAAATAGTTAAATAGTATCCGAAATCATAATCATTATGTTTATAAGACCTTAGAGGGACAAAGAGATAATCATACAAGGTCAGGGGTTTGAGGATTTTCTTCCCCAAATTCAAGACAACCAATCTAGCAGAGGTAGTCCCTATCCTACCCCCATGCCATAAGTCTTCACGGTGGTGTTCTTCTTCTTCTTCTTTGGTGGCAGCAGATTTCCTACAAAATCTTCATCTCTGGCTTGGCAGGTTGAAGACTCTGAGCAAAGGCTTGTGTTGATGCATTCTGGATTTGGTTCAGTATTTTCTTGGACGACTTGCTCCAGACTACTCCATCCATTTTTACAAGCATATGGGTCAATTAGAGAGACTGGCTCAGCCAAAATCATATTTAAAGAACCTCTTTCAGGTTTTTTTAAATAATCTATAGGAATCATTACATTTCCTTCCTTAAGATTTTTCTCGATCCAATCCTTACAGACAAAACAATCCTCTATAGTGTGTCCAAGCCACTGGTGATATGGGCAATAATTAGGTTGATCTTTCTTTTTGACCTCTTCGGGTTTCTTTGAATCTGGTAGTTTAAACTCAAGCTTCTTCATCAGACTTATGAACATTTTGGATACCACTTCATATTTGAAGGAATAAACTATTTTCCTTCATTCAGTCAAGGGTGGACCCTTTCTATTTTTTTTTGGTATGATCCCCCCTGAGGCAGTTGCTGGCTAGACTGGCCATATTGATGTGTCAGTTGTTGAGCATGTCGCGATGATGACTGAAAATTTCGATGGAAATTTTCTACATGTATCTTCATTGGTTGTTTTCCTTTATCAACTATTGCCACTATTCTGGACTTCTTTTCAAATGATCTGGTCGTCCTGGATTTCTCCGCTTGCTCTTAGGAATCCATATGTTTGACTTCTTCTTAAAGATTGTGGCTTTGCTGAGTAACTTCTCGAAGAATTTAATGGTGAGTCCCTGAGCATGAAAGCTGTTGGCCCATGGATGCCCTTGAGTAAGATCTCAATTGCATCATTTTCATGTAGCTGAGGTTCACATTTCATGCTACGGTTTCTCAAATATAATCTACTAGAGTCTTGTTGGGATTTTTCTTCTCTACTATGAGATCTCAAATAGACACATGATGTTGCGCTCCGACAAATCTCTTCACAAACAATTGTTCTAATTCAGCAAATGTCTTGACTGATTCATTGGGTAGTTCGGCCTACCAATCAAAAGCAATCCCTGACAGGCTGCAGAAAAACTATTAGAACAACAAGGCTTCATTACCTACAGTATTACCACAACTAGCTCGAAAATGCACTATATGTTTCCTGGGATTTTCAGTAATGTCAAATATCTTAAAGTTTGGAGACACAAACCCTTAAGGTAGGGTACGACATCAAATTCCTCCGGGTAAGGTCTACCCTTAAAAATCAATGCATTGCCCTTAGATTGGACTAAGGCCTCCCCAACTTGCTCGACCGTTTGCTTAAATTCTTTTTCTGGCATGGTGCTTGATGGAGAATCCTTCTTTTGTTGATCATCTCTATTTACTGAGGCAACTTTCCCCTTTCATCTGTGATATGTATAATCTCCAGTTGATTAACTTTTGGGGAGGCTAACTGTTGGGGTCGAGATTGTCCTTGAGCTGTGGCCATGGCAGTCATGGCAGAGGCCCTCTCTTCAATTATTTTTTTCATTTAGCTGATTTGCTCATCCCTTAGGAAAAAGCCGGTCATGGCAGCAGCCCTCTCTTCAATTATTTTCTCCATTTAGCTGATTTGCTCATCCCTTAGGAAAAAGCCATACACAGCTCACCTACTGCATTCTCTTTGACAAGAGGTTGATCGTCGCGTGCAGATGCATCGGCTCTAGTCTCAATGACATGGATATCCATGAAATCTTTCTTGAGGTAATCATTGAAGTCAAAGTCTTCATCATCATCATTAATGGAAACTCCATGTTCTCGGGCCAACTCGAAAATCTCTATCCTTAGCATTTCAACCTTTCCTTCAATTATTGATTCTTGTAGCACCTTAAGATCTCTGGAGGACTTTGCTGGACATCCTCTACTTGCTCATCCATCTTGCTAGCAATTGCTGCGATAATTTTATAAACTTCGGACCCTTGCTTCACTCCATGATCCTACCATTCAGAATCACTAAACTGTATCGGTACAACAACCTTAGGTACTGACACTTTTTTCTTTGATGATGATGTCTTCAGACGGGGTATCTCAGCAGAAACATCGGCATGTCAAAGAGAAGTATGCTCCCCATGGCAAAGAATAGATACAGTACCAGGCAACCTCTTCGTCTTTTCCTTCTGAACCTTAAGAACATCCTTTTGACTGGTAATTGGTAGAATTCTTGGACCCAGACATGACTTAACTAGTTGACGATCTGCAGTCTATTGTGGATCTAGTAATGGTAGTATCAATAGCAAAAAGGGTGGTATCAACTCGGCTTCCTAAGTGGAACCAGACACGAATGCGAGCAGGCAAAGCTTAGTTGATTTATGAGATCATCTGGTAGATCTGACATCTCTTAGAATTTCTTTCTTCATGTGAGGGGATACTGCACACCCCACTCTTTTAAGTAACTTGCCAACTGAACAACCTTCTCTGACAGCTAGTCTCTGAAAAACTGAATTAACTCCAATGATAGGAGCAGGCTTCTTCCTCTCACCACCATGTTCAAGAGGTGACGGTAAAGTAGCGACAATCTTCTGGATAGTTTCGTACCCATTAGTATCCATTAAGGGATGGAACCTACTCCCTTGCAGAAATGGATAGGTCTCCAGTAATCTTGACTCCTCCTGATGAAGAACTTCATCAACAAGCACTTCCTTGGAAATCTGGGCTTTAGTAGCCCTCTGAACCTTCCGACTGCGGTTTCTTTTTTGGGTTCAGGTCAACGGTACAGTCCTCAAACTCGATCCAATTTCAAATAGCAGGACAACCAATCCTTCAGTCGGGTCTTCGACGATCATAACTTTTTTTCCCTAATTTTTTCCATTAGCAGAAATGGGAATAATAGGCTTGGTAGGTGTCTTTTTCCCTTAGCAGAAATGGGAATAATAGGCTTGGTAGGTGTCGCGGTGGCAGTAGTCTTGACTTTCTTGTAAGAGGGGAAGTCCTAAGGGTAGTTCAGGTTAAACTCAACAGACAATTCCTGAACCTCTAGAGTGGTGACTTTCATCATGACGAATGGGGCTTTCCCGATAATGACCTTAAGAACTTCAATCTGACTTCGAACTTGATGGTAGGGGTGACATTGCGAGCATCACGACTAGTCGGCAGGTTGCACAAGAAAGTGAGTGTTGGGAACACCATTGCAACAAATTTGAAAAAATAAAACTCTGAAGTTAGCTATTTGGCCAATACCTCGTAATCTTAGTGCGTACACTAAAAATTATCAGAGGTTGATCTGTAGATCGGGTAAGTCTTTATTTAATTTGTGGAGATTTTAAGATTTTAGTAATAGTTTGAAAGTGGAAAAATTTTATTAATATAAGGAAAATTAAAGAGCACGTGCAGCATGACACAATTCAATTTAATTTACAAAATAGTAAATTAAACTCGAAAGGGAAAAAGGTGAAATTCAGGACTCAGTGCGGGACCAACTTTACAACGTACAAAGTCCAGGCGGAACTAGTCCGCCAAAACACCTATTGGAAGTCTGACCCCACATAAAGATTGAAAAGTCCTTAATGGCCTCCTGAACCTTCTTGTTTAAGGGTGATTAAACATACTGTCCTAAAGTCCAAAAGAGTTGACTGTACTTACCCAAGAAAGAAATGGTGCCAACGGAAGAAGGTTAATTTAGTCCAAGAGGGACATGGATACATTACTGATATATCAGTATAATATTTCTTGATTAATATAGAGAGAGAAGCTTGTCCCCAGCAGAGACCAGAAGTTTTTGGCACTATTTTGGTTTGGGGAGTTATCCATTGGAAGTTGTCGGTCGCCGAAATCAGAATCCTATTGCCCGCTTCAAAAAGGCATTTAATTTACATAAATATATATATATATATATATATATATATATATATAATAGGATGGTGGTGGCTGACTCTCTTGTGGTGGTGTTACTGCTCTCTACTGGCAGTTTTCTTTCTTTACTTGCCTTGGTTTCCTATTTCTAGTGCCTTCTCAAACTTTTGCTTCTTCTCGGGCTTGCTGGGTTTTGAACTTTACTGTTCCATTGAGTTCTCACTTCTTTGTTCCTTTATTTGAAACCTTTTGGTTGTGTTCTTAGTCTTTAGTTTGCTTCCTTGCTGTGAAGCACATGGCTAGTTACACTCCTATTGATGTGGAAACTAACTCACAGTGGTCCAAGGCAACTTATGCTGGGGTGTTGGGTAAAGGGTTGGAACCTACTCAGGATGTTGAAGTTCTAGTTTTCCCCCAATTCTTCCATGATGCTACTGTGGGTAAAGAATCTTGCTCTCTTATCAACCCCTTGGAGGTTAAAGAGGGTAAGCCTGTCATTTATTATAATTCTGATGAGTTAACCTCTTTAAATATAGATTGCAAATTTGTACTCATTGGTAAATTTCAACTTGGACATCCCAAGATGGAATTGGTGAACAAATTCTTTGATAACTTTCCATTTACTGGCACCTGGCAGTTGGGACTGGTAGATGGTAGGCATATCATGATAAAATTGACCTTAAAGGAGGATTATGCTAGATTATTTGGCAAACAAATAGTAATGATGGAAGGAATCCCTATGAAGGTACTGAAGTGGACTCCCACATTTGATCCCAACAAAGATTCCCCCATAGTTCCTATCTGGTTTAAATTTCCAGGACTTCCACTGCACTTTTTCAATCACAAGGTTTGTTTAACATTGGCCTTGCATTTGGAAGACCATTGAAGATGGATTTTCCTCCTTACAATCTCTCGAGACTTTCTGTTGCAAGAATACTTGTAGAAAGGGACATCACCCTTCCTGAGGTTGAAGAAATGTGGATTGGATCCAAAATTGAAGGGTGTTGGCAGAAAATATAAATGGAATGGAAACCTTATTATTGCCCCCATTATAGGATGTTTGGGCACACTATTGATATGTGCTACAGATTACATCCTACCAAGAAGAAGAAAGTTGTTAACAGTAATGCAATTGGAACTGCTTCCACTGTTGTCCCTGTTAATGTTCCTCCCCCTGCTCAGTTGGAAATTCAAAACCAAGTTAATACAGATATTGAAGCCTTATCAAATAAGAAGCAATTTCAAATTGAACCTTTTAAGTCTACCCCAACTCCTACACCTCCTATTGAAACTGAAGAGGGAGAGAGTAGCACTGTTGTTCCTTCCCCACTTAGTTCATCACACATTGGGGTGCTTGATGCCACCCCAAGGGAATCCTTGGTTCCAACTGAAGATCTATTGGTGGAAATGAATAAAGAACTGGAAAAAGACTGGATAGTTCAAAAAGAAAAAAAGAAAAAGAAACATATAGTGGAAGGGAAGAAGATTTTGACAGAAGAAGATGAGAATGAATGCTCCAAGATTCCTTTCACAAAGTCATCAATCCAACTAAATAGGGGAAGGACTAGATCCAGATCTCAGCCTTCTTTTCACCCACCCTCCCCAACATGATCAATTTCTTATGATGGAATATAAGGGGTATTGCTCACCCCTCCTCCTTGAAAAGAATTTGCTACCTTAATAAAAAACACAAACTTTGGTGTATTTTTATTTTAGAACCCCTAGTTTACAAACACTCCCAATAGATCATTTCTAAATTCACCGGTTTCTCTCATTTTGCTAATCATAACAACAAAATTTGGATTCTATGTAGACAGGAGATTAGTTGGCAGGTACTGATCGATCACTCTCAATTTGTACATTTTTCTTTCAACACTTGTGGGCATTCTGGTTTTTCCACTTTTGTGTATGTTGGTTGCTCCAAAAATGATAGGAGAGATCTATGGGCTTCCCTACATGTTATTATTCAAAATATGGACACATGTTGGCTTGTTGGTGGTGATTTTAACTACCTTACTCACTCTGTAGAAAAGACTGATGGCAGACCTCCAAACCTTGCTATGATGAACCTTTTTTCTGATAATATTCTTAAAGATGGTCTCTTTGACATTGGTTATAAAGGATCAAATTTCACTTAGAAAAAGGGGTGTTATTGGGAAAGGCTTGACAGGTTTTTGGTTAATAATTATTGGTGTCAAAATTTTCTTCATACTGCAATGACTCATCTTAGTCTGACAGGATCAGATCATAGACCCCTTCTTATTTCAATTACTATCTTTGAATCCTCTACATCTCCCTCTCCATTCAGATATCTTAACATGTGGTCAAGTCACTTTTCCTTTCTCAATACTGTGACAGATGCTTGGCATACTAATTTAGGAAGTCCTTCGGAGATGTTTTTAAAACTGTGGAAGCTGCTGAAAAATAACTGTTTGAGTTGGAAATCTAGACCCATGAGTTAAACTAGTTTTTCTGCATGCTAAGGTAAGTAAAGCTCTAAGAACTTGGGGCTGGAAGTCCTTTGGAGATGTTTTTAAAATTGTGGAAGCTGCTGAAAAATAACTGTTTGAGTTGGAGAACCTAGTTCTGAAAGATGGTAGAGAGGAGAAGCTTCTACTAGTTGCCCAAGAAAAACTTCTTCTGGTCATTGATAGAGTGGAGAATTTCCTCGAGCAGAAAGCATCTATCAGTCACTTCAAAGAGGGAGATAGGAACACTAAGTTTTACCATGCATATATCAAATATAGATAACAATGTAATACAATTCATAAGATCCAGAACTCTAATGGTAACTAGATTTCTGATAATTCTTCTATTGCTCTAGATGTTGTTGCTCATTTCAAAAAAATTTTGACTCAGCCAGACCTCCAAAGATCTCCCATTGAAAACTTGTATTCTACTGAGGAGATCAATGATACTTCCAGACTAAACAGACTAAACCTGTTCTCTCCTCCCACTGAGATTGAAATTTGGCAAGCACTACAAGCTATTGACAGTTCTAAAACTGCTGGACTTGATGGTTTCACAAGCGACTTCTATAAAAAAGAACTTGGGATATTATTAAAAATGAAGTGATCACTGTTGTTCAAAGTTTTTTCCAAGGTTCTTCCATCCCCCATTACTTTAATTCCACAAGCATTGTGGTCATTCCCAAAGCTAATGTTCAGAAAACTTGGAATGATTTCAGGCCCACTGCCTTACTTCTATCATCAGTAAACTCCTTAGCAAGATTATTGTAAACAGACTTCAGCCCCACCTCAATCATCTTGTTTCTGATAAACTGTCTGCATTTGTGAAAGGAAGATCTATTTCTGATAATATACTCCTTGCTCAAGAATTTTTATTTGATCTGGGCAGACCCTACAGAAATGGCAAACTGATCTACAAATTGGATATAAAGAAAGCTTATGACACTATTTCATGGGAGTTTATCCTAGATGTCTTAACTTTTAGAGGTTTTCATGAGGACTTCTGCAACCTCATCCACAGGTGGCTTGGTGGGAATAATTCTCACTCTCTCCTCATTAATGGAAATCTTGGGGTTCTTTCATTACCTCTAGAGGACTCAAACAAGGAGACCCTTTGTCTCCAAGTATTTTTATTTTGGCACTTGAACTTATCCAGAATGATGAATAGAAGACTACTTCCCATCAACTATGTCAGGTATCACCACAAATCTAAAGTGTTTGTTTCTCAACTAATTTATGCAGATGATATTATGGTGTTCTCTAGTGCTAATAAAAATGTAGTAAGGAACGTTATGAAGTGCTTACAGATCTTCCAAAGCCATTTTGGTCTAGCATTTACTTCAGACAAATGCAATATATATTTTAACCAGCACACCACAGCAATGCAAAGAAACTGGATTCTGGATTATACACATTTCAATAGCTCAATCTTTTTAATCAAATATCTTGGTGTCCAACTGATTAAAGGGAGCACCAAACAAACATAGTTTGAAGATGTGTTGGGGAAGATATCTACTGCTCTCTCTAACTGGACCCATTCCTTTCTTTATAATGGACGTAGAATCACACTGTTGAAAAGAATACCGACAACATTCCTCTTCTATACACTCCAGATGACTAGTATGAAGAAAAGTACCCAATTACAGCTCGAAAGAATTTTTAATAGATTCCTTTGGTCTGGCCAAAGGCAACAACTCCACTAGGCTAGTTGGCAGAAGTTAGCTAAACCAACTGTGGCTGGGGGAATTAGCTTTAAAGGTTTACAGCACTTATTACAAGTAAACTAGTGCAAGATGAGGATCAAGTTTAGAGAACAGAAATCACTTTGAGCTAAGTTCATGATGGGTAAGTATTGCAAGGACTGCCATCCAAACACTGTTTGCAGAATGCCAGGAGATTCCAGAATATGGGTAAACTTACTAAAAGTCAGAAAACAAGCTAAAGAGCTTTTCATATAGGATATTGGAAATGGGAAGAACAATTTTTGGCTTGATTCCTGGTGTCCTAAAGATGTCTTGCAGCCTATTAACAATCAGATAGATACTCAGCTTAATGTAGCTGATTTTTGGGAGGGGAATCAATGGTCTTTGCCTTTACTTCAAAATATTCTCCAACCTCATTCTACAACCAAAGTTACTAGAATCCAGATTGACAACTCCAGAGCTGACAGACTTGGCAGAGCCTCACTAAAGCCATATACTCTAAACTTAATACATGGGAGACTAAAGATTGGGGGGAACTCATATGGAATAAAAGCTTAACTCCTTCCATGTCCTTTTTTAGTTGGAGAATTATCAATGTACTGCTCCCCACTGATGACAAACTTAAAGGATTGAGAGGCCCATCCAAATGCTACCTGTGTGGGGAGATGGAGGAATCTATTCCTCATCTCTTCTTTAAGTGTAGCTTCTCTACTAAAGTTTGGTCTAAATTCTCCCATTGTCTCACACTGAATACTATGCAATTGGACTGGTTCAACATTTATCACTGTTGGAAAAGCTGGAAGACTGCTACAGTTGGATCTATTCCTTTTTTGGTGGCTTGGTTCATCTGGATGGCTAGGAGCAAGGCTAAGTTTGATGGATAGGTCAGCACCCATCTGCAAATTACAAGGCACTGTACCTCTTTCCTGCATAAACTTATACTCTATCAAAGATTCCCTTGTATTTGTTCCCCCTTCAGTGGAAAGACCCAATGCATACAAAGTGACCACTGTGTATTGGTACCCTCCTACCTATCCATATATTAAAATAAACATTGATGGTAGTTTTTCTTCCTTTGGGGCAGGGGTAGGAGGTGTGTTCAGAAATCATCTTGGATAGTGCATCCTGTACTTTCAGGCTCCTGTTTGTGTTGTTGATGCTCTTGGAGCTGAATTAATCGCTGTTTATTGGACTATAACTCTTGCTAAGATGAACCACTGGAATAATTTAATTCTTGAAGGGGACTCAGAGATACTTTTACAGATGTTGCAGGATGGGAGACAAGCTTCTTAAAGGCATGTTCAATGGGCTAACAAAATCTTGTCCATGCTATCTTCTTTCAAAGTTCAATTGGCTTTCATCTACAGAGAAGGGAACCAACCTGCCAACTGGCTCGCAAGAAATGGTCTATATACAGTTAATAGCCTTGTTTCCTGTACTCCACCCCCTCCTCTCCTTTTTTTGTTGGCTGGAGATGCCTTACATGCTCCCCATTTAAGAATTGTAACTTATTCTTCATATCAATGAAATCCTAACTGTTGGTCCCCTATCTAAATCCAAAATAACTCACATAACTCACTCATAAGGGTGACCCATCCACAAATAGACTCAACTCTAGCAGAAGGGAGAGAACCAAAATAAGATTGAATATATATATATATATATATATATATATATAAGATACAATATAACACCAAGAAACCCAACAGACTAACAGAAAACAGAAAGTGGATAGCAGCAGTTATGCAGGAAGCTGGATATCAAAAAGAAGAGACCAAGACTTCAGTTATGTACTCTAAGGTAAGGTTTTAGAAGTTTATCCCCTTGTAGTAACAGTTGTAGAGGGAGAGGAGGGGTAGTGGAGACCACTGCATGATTCAAGTTAGAACCCTCCAAAGCCAGGAATTTGGCAGGCTTGTTGGCTTCCCTGTAAATAAAAGAGATTTGTATCTTGATCTCTGTGATAATCTTCTTTACTCTGTAAATCCACTGATTTATGTGCCAAGGGGGGAAGAGGTGGCAGTGATTAGTTCCACCAGATGGGAAGAATCCACTTCAACAATAATACAATTCCACTTAACTTCCATAGCAAATTTAAGGGCCCAGTAAAGAACAGCAGCTTCTGTTTCCAGGGCATCTTCAGCAATGTAGGGGGTCTTGAAATAAAGCAAAACTTTACCAGTGTGATCTTTGAAGATACCTCCAATACCAGATTTCTTGTTGGTGAAGCTTCCATCAGTGTTTATTTTAATGAATGGATGAGGAGGCTTCTCCCCTCTAACCTTAATAACCTTAGGGTGTTTGAGTTCAATATTGGACATATCCTTCAAAATCTTAGGAAACTTCTTCCAATTAATCAACTTATGTAAGTAGGCCTGACAGTTAGCCACCACAGAATCAGCAGTAGTAGCAATGTCCTCATGCTTCACTTTGTTCCTAGCATTCCAAAGAAACCATGCAACAATGAAGGGAAGGGAAATTAGATTAATTGTCTTCCAATCTTTTAAACTGTCTTTTAAGTTACCCCAGCCCACATTCATCAGGTTCAGGTGAATGTTGGAGTTCAACTTTTTCCAAACCTCCCTAGCAAATTTGCATCTGAAGAAGAGATGATCACTGGATTCTTGATTATTATTGCAGAGGTGATATCTTGAGGGGCCTTTCAATCCTTTCAAATTCAAAATTTCATCAGTTGGAATTAAGTCATTTAACACTCTCCAAGAAAAGAACAACATAGAAGGAGTTAAGAATTTTTGGCAAATGCTAACATTCCACTGGCATTCTTCCCATCTGAAAAGGCTATTCTAGATGTCCTTTGAAATGCTGGATCGGGTCCTTTTAATGATTTGAATCTGGTCTTTTTTATTTCTATCAAACTGGATTTTAGAAATACTACTAGCAGCTGAATCTTTCAAAATTTTGTTCAAGGCATCCTCAGACCACTCATTTCCATTCCAACAGTCTTTAACAAGCAAATCCTCTTCTTTTTCATTCTACAGTGGCTCCAATTGATTAGCAGGGCACCATTTGTCCTTCCAGAAGTTGATCTCTCCATGTCCTAGCTCCCAAATAAGAAATTTATCAATCTCCTCCCTTCTCTTGAGCATCTGGGTCCAGATCTTGGAGTCTCCAACTTTCTTAGTAACTTCTTCAGGGTGATCATTTTTACAGTATTTGACCATCATGTAGTTTGCCCAAAGGCTTTCATTTTGTTTAAATTTGATCCAGAGTTTACACATATTGATTTGTTGATGTAGGCCTTTAACCTCTAGCTTCATAAGGTTTGGCCACTCTTTGCCAACTAGCCTAAATCATTTGTTTCCTGTTGCCAACCCAACGAAATCTATTAGAAGTTCTCTCCAGCATCAAAGTAGTTCTTCTTTTCATGTTAGCCACTTGGAGGGTATAGAGGGTAAAGGGGGATGGATGTGAGGATGCTCTTATGAAGGGTGATCCTTCCACCATTAGATAAGTAAGAGTTTGACCACCCCTGAAGGGTAGAACTGATTTTGTCTATAACCTCATCAAACTAGGTCTGTTTGATTCTACCTCTAACAATTTGGGTGCCCAGGTATTTATAAGGAATGCTCATGGAAGAAAAACCAGTGAAGTTTGACATCCACTGCCTGATTGAAACAAGAACTCTCTTGCTTGCAAGGATCTGGCACTTTTCTTTATTAACTTTTAGCCCATACACCTGTTGAAATTTGTTCAAGCACTCATCAAGGTATCTAGTTACAGCCTTGGTTGCCCTTGTGAAAATGAGAATATCATCAGCATAAATAAGGTGACTGATATCCATCGTAGCTCTGATATCCATCTGATATCCATCGTAGCTCTATTATGATAGACATTAAAACTTTTCTTTTTCTCCTGGCCATCAATGAGTCTTGATAGGTATTCTAAGACCAGAATAAAAATAGTTGGGGAAAATGGGTCTCCTTGTTTAAGTCCTCTAGTTGCTTTGAAAAAAACATGTGCTTTCCCATTTATGAAAACTGAATTGGCATTGGCCTCTAGCCATCTTTTAATGGTCTGGCAGAACTCCACAAAGAATCCTCTAGCCTCCAAACATTCCATAACAAATCCCAGTTCACCATATCATAAGCCTTCTTCAAATTCAGTTTATAGATCACATTTCCTCCTCTGAAGGGTCTCTCCAAGTCTTGTAATAATTCTTGAGCTAATAAAATTCGGTCCCCTATACTTCTCCCTTTCACAAAAGTTGCTTGATTAGTGCTAATTAGCTGAGATAGAACTGGTTGAAGTCTGCTCACCAGAATTTTACTGACAATTTTGTTGATTAAATTGGTAAGGCTCAGAGTTCTGAACTGGCTCCAACAGTTTTTAATAGAAGTCTTAGGAATGAAAATAATTGAGGAAGCACTGAAATAGTTAGGGAGAGAGTGACCTTTGAAAAAATGTTGAGCTTGAATTGTTGAATAGCTTGAATAACCTCAACCTTAATTTCCCCCCATGCTTTTTTGTAGAAGTCTGCAGTAAATCCATCAGGACCAGTTGATTTACTACTACCAATGGACTGCAAAGCTCTTTTAATCTCCTCCTCCTCAAGTATTTCTATCAGCTTTAAATTAGCAGTGTACTATTTGCTTTCAGAAAACAAATATTTATCTATGTGGCCTCTATCAGTATTATTATCATTCATGAGGTTTTGGCAGTATAACACAGCACTTTCAGCAATCTCCTCCTTCTTGAGCCAAGTTCCATTCTGGACTTTAATACAATGAATAGTGTTGCACCTTCTCTGGTAATTAATTCAAACATGATAAAATTTTGTGTTTCTATCCCCTTCAGTGAATTTAGTTTTGGCAGCTTTTGCTTGAGGAAATGGTCTTGCCAAT
This sequence comes from Phalaenopsis equestris, assembly GCF_001263595.1. Classification (NCBI taxonomy): domain Eukaryota; kingdom Viridiplantae; phylum Streptophyta; class Magnoliopsida; order Asparagales; family Orchidaceae; genus Phalaenopsis; species Phalaenopsis equestris. The sequence goes on from NW_018222004.1 coordinate 270,346, forward strand.
TTACAGCAGCCAGCACTTTCTCATTGGCCTCTAAAAGAGTAGTATCATTAGTGTTTCCTTTGTTGTGCTCCTCCTATATATCCTGCAACTCCTTTTTAGCCTTATCCATTGCCTTCATCAAATCCCCAAAAGTAGACCAACTCCACTTTTTGAGAGCATTCCCTACCTTTTTTTGCTTTTTCCACAAGCTGATGAAGGGGTCAGGGTGTGATTCATTCTTCCAATTCTCTTTAAGAACTTGCAAGAAATCCTTGTGCTGTGACCAAACATTTAGGTATCTAAGAGTACTCTTCTGACAGCTGCTCTTTGGACCAATGGTGATCACCAAAGGCCTGTGATCAGATCCAGCAATGCTTAAATGAGTTATAGTAGTCTGCAAAAAATTTTGGACCCAGTGGTCATTGGCTAAGACTCTATCCAGTCTTTCCCACATATTCTTCCTTCTCCAGGTGAAGGCAGGTCCACTAAATCCCAGGTTAAACAGACCAGTTTTTTAGATGTTATCATTGAAATTAGATATAGTGACAGGATTGGGAGTTCTGCTCCCCCCCTCCTTTCAGCAAGAGAGGAAATGCAATTGAAGTCACCTCCCATAATCCATGCTTTATCAATAGAGCCTTGAATGTTCTGAAGGGTCTCCCACAGATCAGTTCTAGCTGTTTTGGAGCTTCCTGCATAAACAAAGAAGCAAAACCATCCATTCTTTCAGTACTAATGTTCATATGTAGAATTTGCTGGTGGTTAACTAAGATAGAGCACTTCATTTCTTTCCTGCAGAAAACCCAAATTTTATTATTTAGGTTAGTGAAAAGATTGAAGCCAGGGAACACTTTAGCTATTTTCTTAGTGTTAATATGAACCATAGGTTCCAAAATGGCTAAGCACCAAAATTTGTATTTTTTTTTAAGGTATTTTAATCTTTTTAAAGATAAGGGGTGAGCAATCCCCCTTATGTTCCAACATAGCATATTGATGATGGGGAGGGAGGAAAGGTGGAGGGTTGGGATCTAGATCTAGTCCTTCCCCTTAGTTTGCTTCCTCTCCTTTGGATGCTATGGTCTTCATTTATAGCTAACTCCTTTTCCTTTCCCTTCTTCAAGTCTTCTTGTTTGGAGCTTATTTTCTTCCTTGTTTTTTGGATCTGTCATTCTGATTCTAATTCTTTGTTTAGTTCTAAGACCACAGCATTAGTAGGGGAGGCCTTCTCCTCTCTAGACACATGCTCACTTGTATTCTTAAAATACTCTATGGGATCCCTTAAAATGACTTGCACTGAAATGTTCTCATTCTCAGTTCTACTTGTCTCCACAATCTCTCCAACTGTTTCCCTCTTCTTAGCTAAAGGGGTCACCACTTCCTGAGCCTGGGGAGTAATTTGATTAATAGTTGGATTGCTTGTGTCTGCTATCCCAGCCACAATGAAGTTCTGTTGGTAAGCTTCTTTGCTGCTATCTCTCAATAGGTGAGTGTTTTCAGTGTTGGGTTCCAGCTGTGTGTGAGTTGTTTGTCTTCTGTTAGGTGGATTTAGTCTGTAGCATTTATCCCTAGTATGGCCAAACATTTTACAATGTTGACAATAATAGGGCCTTTGCTCCATGACTACTTCCTGCCAAAATCCATTTAAGGAGTCTCCAATCCAAATCCTCTTAACTTCAGGTAGGGTAACATCCCTTTCCACCATAATTCTGGCAATTGTTGGCCTTGCTTTATTATATGTAGCAGCATCCACCTTCAATGGTGTGCCTAAGGTGCAGCCAATATTGAATAAAGCCTTTAATTTGAAGAGATGCAAAGGCAGTTTTGGTAGCTTGAACCAAATTGGCACTATAGGGGGCTCCTGAGAAGGGTCATACTCTGGGGTCCATTTTAAAATTTTCATTTCAGCTCCAGCAATAATTATTGATTATTTGGCAAATATTCTTGCATAATCTTCTTCCTTTGTCAACCGGATAAGGACGTGTCTGCCATCCAATAATCCAAGCTTCTAGCCTGCTATATTCAGGGATTCAAAGATCCATTTTTGGGTGACCCAGGCTAAATTTTCCAATGAGTGTGAACTGAACTTCTAGGTTCAGTTCAGCAAGGTCTTGTTCTGAGAAGACAACAGCTAGTTCTCCATCTTTTGAGCCCACAGGATGGATCCATGAGGCAGAACCCCTTCCAATAGCAGTATTATGAAAATCTTGAGGGAACACTAACTTATCAGGATCCACCAAAGGGGAAGCAGGTTTCCCAACAACCCCAGCATAGGTTGCTCTTATCCATTGCAAGTTAGTCTCCAAATCAATTGGGGTGGCATAATACCCCAGCAGCAGCACCCCGCAAGGTGCTCAAACAAATAGAGAAGAGAAGAAATGAAGAAGAACTTCCAAACTTGCTCTGCAACAATGGAACAGTAACAGAATAGGAAAAAGAAACTCCCAAGCTTGCTCAGCAATTAAGAACCAGTAAAAATCCAGCAAAGCCCAAAAGCTAATAATGCTAAACAACTTCTTGAAGAGAGAACAAACTTCTTCCCACAGCTCCACAGCCTCTCTAAGCAGCCGCGCCAAAAAAATATTATATATATATATATATATATATATATATATAGAAAAATATGAAATCAAACTGATCCCACGTCTTTCATAGTTCAAATGAAAGAGTACTACACCTCAAGATATATATCTATCCCGAAAGATAAACACAAGACTTGAGGGTGAAGCCCAATCAAATGAACTAAAAAATATATGACATCCGTTTGGTCTGCAAAACCATTTTATTTATAAGCCAACAAGTTCCCCTATTTAATATGAAAAATTAAATAGGGTAACCTATTTAATATGAAAAATTAAATAGGGTTTATATTAAGCTGGGTTTGGAAAAGTTTTCTATTAGGGAAAGCTCCTATAGTTAATTGCATCTTAAATGACCAAAGTCACTCAAGAAAAATCTCGATATAAATCAGAGAATATTATCTTCAAAGAGGTCAAAAGGATATGAATTTTTTCAATAAGAACGGACAAAGAGGTGTGAAAGCGGAATGACTCAAATTTGGGACATTTATTGTAGAATCCAAAGGAAGGATAACTAGAGGATGTCATAGATCCGAAGAAGGACCTCGGTGACTTCCCAGTCTATCCTATTCTTGGTTTTCGATTTTGAGGAGAAATTATTTAATTGATTTATCCTGCCAATTTTATTTTTTCAGTGCTTACATTCATGTGAAACAATCACACAAATAGCCTAGAAGATGTGAGGATTTAGGTCGTAACAAACAACACCATTGGAATCCTAAAACGAGTTAGGGCTTTTATTATACAACAGAGCTATACAAAAACGCCTAAAAAAAATATTGAGGATTTATGTTGCGCTAGGCGAACAACCTCGAAATCCTATGGATTGTTATTTTAATTTTTAGGAATAGATCCTCTTGTTGATGAATATGGTCGTGTTGCCCACAATATTAGCTCCAAGCTCCTCGTCGTGACAAGTTTAAGTTTTCTAATGATGTCAAATCAAATGTTCCTATGGTTATGGTTCTTTAAATATTGTGGGGCATATTAAAGTTGATTAGAGTGACACCGATTAGGATCATATAGTTCCCTCATTCCGGTACCACTATTTTCTTTCATATTTACTTAGTTCAAATGAATTTACTAAACTCAACTCAATGAGTTCCACAATTTTATTTAGCAACCGTAGGTTACCTCCTCCGAGGAATTCTCGTTCATCTGATAGAGATGTCTTAATTTAGTTGCAATTGTTGTTTTGTGATGTTTATGATTAAATTTTGAGTTGTCTTATAATTTGAATGTTGTGGCGGTGAATTTTACCTTGATTAATTTTAGTTTTGGTTTTGGTTTTGGTTTTGGTTTTGAGTAGTTTTGGTTTTTATACAAAGTGACATCATTGTTTAACATGCAAGCTCAAGACAAGAAGTACAAAAAGGTAAATACAAAAATTTAAAAATTTACCTGCCGGTTCTTCTCGCTCATCCACCTAAAAGGTTGGTACTTGCAAGGCGTGCATATAACTTTGCAGGGTATTTAAATTGCAGGAGTAAATGAAGGTTTAGCTATCAAACCTCAAGTTATGACTTTGTTGAATCTTGAAGATCCTAGTTGATGATTTTATAACAAAATATGACAAGTCAAATTTGCCCTTCTGAAAGTCCAATAGATTTCAAAGTGCTCGAGGCATGACCCTGGACCACTTTGAAGATCTCTTGAAATATTCCAAGTTCATTCTAAACTTATCATACTGTTCCATTAATCATCAGAGGATGAAGTGTGACTACTCTGTGGCTCAGTGAAACTTGACAATTTAATTATCCCGAAGATACGATACTCGAATAATCAATTGATGTTTCATTTAAGTTATGCGAGTGGGTGCCCCTAAGGCAAGTTTAGGCCATTTAATGATTATTATGCCCATAATTAAAGTCAGGCTTGTAGTGTTTAAAGATGTTAATCACCAATCATATCATCTTCTAAATCCAATCAATTGAGTTTACACATCGAGCCTATATCACTACTGAACCTTTTAATAATAATGATAGGTGGAATGGTGATTGTCAAAATTTTTATTTAAGTGACATATATCCATATTAAAGGATCACATCATCCTCAACTTTGGAATTAAGAAAAGTAAATTATCATCTTTTCTATCTTAAGCCCCTCATTTAAGAGTCATGTTGTGCAAGGGTGGTGAGTGAGTTTCTACCTTTTAGTCCCATTGCATTTAAATTATCCAAACATCTTTATTAAGATAAAAATTACCCATTTTTCCTTAGTTAATCCTAAATTTTGATTAAGGCACCATAATCTAGAATGACTATTTTGCCCTTGGGGTGCTTCACCTCATAATTCATTAAACATAACCCAAATGACTTTGAGCATTTAGAGTGTCATGTCCATGAGATAATTACAATATTAGAGGAGAATATGGGGGCTTCTCAACATTTTATTTTATTTAATTATTTATTTAATTTTAGAAAATAGGATTTTCAAAAAATTCATTTATTTAACTCTCAAAAATAAAGTTTTTATTTATGAGAAAATTATTGGAGGTTTCCTTAGGTCACAGAAACACTTAAGCAAAATTTCATAATTTTTTTAATTAAATTTTTATTATTATTATTTAATTTTGGTTCAATTTCAATGATTTAATTAAATAGAAATTAGTGTTTTAATTATCAAAAAAAATTTTATATTTTAATTAGACTTATCTGAGTTTAGAAAAACTCAGAGAATCAAATTTTATATTTTTATGATTTTTCATTTGTTTATTGTAATTATTTTTATGGGGAAATAAGGAAAATTCATTTTTAAGCTCTTAAGATTTATTTTTAACTTAGAAAGATTTGGAAAAATATTTTAATGAGTCCTAAATGATTAGAAAACAATTAGGCATATTTTGAAATATTTTGATATTTTTTGAAATTTTAAATTATTTTTATTTATTTTTAAATTCAAAATAAGGCTAACAAATTAAGTATTTTTTAAAAAATAATTTTTATTTTTTTCCAAAGTGCCTATGATAACAATGAACTCAGAAAATCTCATAATTTTCCCAAGTGTATTTAATTTAATAAAATTATTTTTTTATAATAATACAAGGTTTCTTAGAAGATCAATTTTATTACTCAAACCTAATCAAATAATTTTCAATTTTTTACAGTGCATAAACATGATTTTTATGAACAATATGGGATTGATTTTGTCAATTTTTTATAAATATATGATTTACATAAATTAAATATATGTTGTCAATTTTTTATAAATATATGATTTACATAAATTAACACAATATATTTACATTTAATTAAATATAAAAATTTACAAGAAAATTCACGACATCATGATATTTTTCCTAGACCCTAACCACAAAAAACCAACTTAAATTAGTCACATAATTTTTCAAATGATCTTTTAATTTATATAATTAAAATAAGTCAAAATGGTCACCTTAGCTTAAAAATTAAGGTTAGAAGCATAGAGATGTCCTCTAACCTTGGCAAAATCAGAGAACGTAGTCTCTGTAATGAGGAACAAACCCTTAAAATTTAAAGCCATGGTGAACAATGTTTAATCATAATGAATTAAAATACTCCAGAGGGTATTTAATTCATTAAAAATCATGGAATACGAAAATAATTTTATTTTTGGTCCACATTATTCTCTTCTATTCACTGAGCAAGAGGTTATTTTTCTTTTATTGTTATATTTTTTTTTTAGAAAGATATGGATTTCTTAAGTTCAGCATTTAAAATAATTCAAAAATCTCTATTTTTCTACTTATCCAGCGAGACGCTGACTGGTCATAGGCAACTTCAAAAGAACATGCAGCGCTCTGACATTTGGTGCGGCCAGCCACGTATCTACCATGTGTACTGTGCTTTATGGACCATATCCTTGTTCGATTACATCAAGACCGTCCACTGGATAAACGCACGATCGGACGACATTTGTTCATCGTCCCCAAGTGACCTAACCTGTAAGCTATTCACACTAAAACCATAAAATCTCTACCTAGACTCAATAAAATCACATGGGGTTTGTTTCTAAACATTCATCTACTCAAGACGAACATATCTATGCAGTTTATACGGTATGAAACACATTAAATATGTATGGAGAATCAAAATAGGCTCGAGCTCATAACTTTATTTGAGAGGGGAGGCCTCAATCAGATGAAGTCTCAAGCTCTGGTGAATTATCTAGGCATGATTTCGATCAAACTTGATTTCAAGTGTTGGTCTAGAGCTAGGTTAGAGGTTGTTTGCGAGGGGGCTTTTGTGGGGGATCAACTTCTCTCACTATGGGGATGGTATGTGCATAGTTAATTGAAGTTTGGTTGACTATGGAGGTGTGTGGAAGAATGTCCTGACTTCAGTCTGATTTTGAGCTCAAAATTGGACTCTCACAAAGGGAACCAGAGAGGGAAGATGGTTGGCTTGAGCTTAGGAATGCTTCGAGAGTCTCTGGTGAGATTTTGGCAGAGTTTCCCCAAGGATTTTGGTTAGCTCCCTTTTAGCCATGGAGGGGGCTGATTAAATAGAAAGGCTTGGGCTATCCACCAGGGTCGATTGGTGGGTGCAAATTGATGCTTAGGTGAAGGGATGGAGAGCTCTAGTGACCAATCAGACTTGGCCATCTCAGGTGAGTTTTATTTTGAGTTTTTACCAATGGGGGCTCCTTTGGGAGGTTGTTTCCGGTGGCTGAGGAGGTGGCAGGACAGAACTCAGTCACTTCTTGGCTCAGGGAGGTCAGGGGAGAGTTAATTATGATTTACTCCCAATGACAAGTGATGATGGCAAAGTATTTTCAAATAAGGCTCAAATATGGCTAAGATCCCTTAAATTAAGTGGCCATTAGTCCATAGATCACCTAGGTGGCTTAGGTGGGTTTAGGTTGGTCACTATGGTCCAAATTGTGGTTGTAGTGACATTAATTTGGTGACTTTGGCATGGCTAAGTCAATTTTGGTGAAGTGGTTCAATTTGGGTCAAAATGGGTAGAAGTTGGGTTTTGGTTAAGCTAGCCATGATATTGAGCTCAATTTATTGAGCAATAATGTGTAGATGATTATCACAATAGGTGTGGAAAAGGTTTGGAGTAATTTTGAATTGTTTCAGAGGTTTAATTTGGAGGATTTTGGGCATTTGGTCAATTTGGGGGTGTTGGGATAGACTTGCGTTTATGTTGGGCTAAGGTTTGACTAAGCCCAAATTGATGGTTTAAAATGGTCTAGGAGAATATCATGAAGAGTTCTCAACATCCATTGGGTGTCAATTTTTGGGTTTTGACCTTCAATTTGGTGAAATTTGGAGACAGCCAATTTGAGGAAAATTTGGGGATTTTAGACTTGGGTTAAAATTGAGTGAAATTGAGGCTTTAACAAGGCCAATTGAAGGTCCAACTTGATGTGTAGGATTGTTATGAAGAGTTTAGGATTTAAATTATGGCAAATTGAGTAGGCTAAGGGGTTCAATTTGGTGGTGTTAAGTCATATGGTCAAAATTGGGGGATTGACTTGGATCAAAATTGAGCTCAAAGCATGGGTCAATTAGGCTTAGATTTGGTTCACATTGATCATATGAAAGATTAATTTGAGTTTAGAATTGAAATTGGTGATTATTGGGGCCAAATTGATGGACATTTGAGGTGAATTTGGGGAAATGGAGCCTTTAAAGGCAATTTGGGGGTTTAGGTCAAAATGGTTAAATTAGTCAAATTGGGTTAAATTAAAGGGTAAAAATTGGTTTTGGAGATATTTGAAGTGATTTTTGATGTTTTGGGAAAGTTTGGGCCACCCAGGGTATTTTTGTAAATTTGGCAAATTGGAGGGTATTTTGGTCATTTTGGAATTTTTAGGATGTTTTGGGCAATTTGGGTAGTTTCAAATATCTTGAAATGATTTTTGAATAGATGTAGGTATTTTGGATGAATTTGGGAATTTTTGTCAAATTTAGGGTTTTGGGGTGTTTAGGTAATTTGGGTAGATTTGGGGATAAAAGGCCAAGTTGGATATTTTGGTAGAATTGGGGTGTCAACCACCTTATATTAGCTATGAACCAATGAAATCCTCATTTGGATCCTCTATGTACTATTCTTAGCTAAACCCTAGCTTAGGGCTAGTGGGTCTAGGAGACCCATCTACATGAGTCTCCCAAAAGATCAAGGGATCAAAGTCAACAATTTTGGGTTTACGGTTGCAAGGGAATAGAGGTGGTAATGAGTGTAAGTGAGTGAACTAGCTCCAGACTAACATCCACGGTCAACTTTAAGGCCAAGCAGTCCTATGGGGACTCTCCTTGAGATCCCCCATACTGACCCCACCTACTAAGTGCTAGAGGTTAGGACCAATATGTGGAACTTCAAGTTAAGCAAGGAAGAGTTTAGAGTTTCTAATGGTGAGGGATCCTTTTCTAGTTTTCTAAGAATAGTCATCAAGAAAACCCTATGACTAGACCCTAGGCTAATAAAGAGAGAAAACTAAGCCTCAATCAAAAATGAGGTCAACACTAGGATGTAACATCCTCCACTTGGAGTGTCACTGTACCTTCAAAAAGTATACAGCTGCCGACACAGGGTGCCAGGAGGCCGAGCAAAAGGATACTGAGTCATACATCCCACTATATAGAGAGCTGATGCCAAAATAATTTACCATAGATGTTAAAATGAGGAAGCACCTCCTACGGCCGCAAAGGATTCCTACCGTAGAGTTGGAAAGGACGAGCAAAGTCAAGAAAATGGAATTTGAATTTTATGAGAAAATTCAAGGGAAAATTTTCAACATCCTAGAAGGTCTGGAACTGCACACCGGGGTTTCCTATGTAAGTGATGAGAGGAGGATTCTTGACTGCATGTTCGACTTGAGGGACAGTGGTCGGGCTAGCTTGTTAAAGAAAAAGACCTACTCAAAGCCCCAAAACAGACGAGGAAAGGGAAGAATCACAATTCAAAGTGGCTGCTGCTATAACTTCTTAAAGGATAAGCTAAGGAACCCCCCAGGTATTCTTAGGTGGATCCTCTGCCTTCAAAGATAAAAAGGATGGTCAGGTGGAGCATACTACCAAGAGACTGCATCCCGAACAGTTGCATAATCAACATATACGAAGAAGGAGATTGTATCCCTCCATGTATTAATCAACATGATTTCGTTAAGCCCTTCTGTACAGCGTCCTTTATGAGCAAAAAAAAATTTTCTTGAAAAATAAATTGATATTGTTGGCCATGGAGAGTTCTGAGGATCTGTTGAAATTTCGCTACCAAAGGGTTCAGTTTTAATTTTGAAAGGAAATAGAGCAAATTTGGCAAAGCACTGCATCCCAGGAGTGCGACACTGCAGAGTTTCTATTAATTTAAGAAGAATGGATGATAGCAAAATATCACATGGATTCTGTCCACTCCCAAAATTGGAAGAACTGTGCACATATGAGCTATGAGATAGTTGTACCTCTAAGTGCACGTGAAAGGAATCTTGTCCTAGAGCGTGACTTATAAGATCATCTTGATCATAGCTCATCACAAAGGACAGATAGGTAGTGCTTGTCACTTTTTGTACTGCACCATGATATGGCAAATATGACATGAAATATCTATGATGTATTCAGTATTTGATATGTATTCAGTATTTGATATGTATTCAGCATTTGATGCCTCAGAATGTCATGTTATCTTTTGATAGCTTCAACATGTGTTCAATTTGTAACACATATTGCAAGCTGTTTAATGAAGTTTCTTTCAGATTTTAGTATATCTGTCAAATTGCCATTTTGTACGATGGATAAAATGTCACAAATTCATATGTTGGTTCTAAGTTATATTGAATAGAGAACGATACAACAAAAGCCTGATAAAAAGAAAGAATTTTTTTTGAAAAAAATTCAATCAATTAAAATTAAATTTGAAAAATAAACCTTGATAATCAAATATGATAAAGAGAACAAGAAAAATGATAAATTTAATAAATTATATCTTCTCGAATTTTAAGTTTCACACTCTCTGTTGTCGTAGCACAAATGTCCCTGTATGCACAAATTTGTCACATTCCCTGCAACGTGCCATACTCCTTGTAAAATCTCAGCAAATTTCTGCAAATCTCTGTTTTCTTGAAATTTTAGCATTCGGGATAGGCCTTCGACCAACTCCCTTCTTAACAATTCTTCAAAATCTCACATACTCTTTTAACGAGTCCTTCGTACTTATAATGCACTCGGGGACAGTACTTCAATGCTGATTCCACAAAATCTCCAAATCAGTGCAAGGTCATCCGATTCCTTTAAATTCCAAATATTTTCCACTTCCATTCCGAGAAATTTTTTCACATTCACGAAATCTCCGAGTCGGTGCAAGGCCGTTCGATTCTCTTAATTCCAGATATTTTCCACTTCCATTCCAAGAATTTTTTTTTGTATTTATGAAATCTCTAGGGTCAATACAAGGTCGTTTGGTTCTTTTAAATTTCAAATATTTTCCACTACCCTTCTGAGAAATTTTTTTGCACTTCACGAAATCTTCGGGTTGGTGCAAGGTCGTCTGATTCCTTTAAATTCTAAATATTTTTCACTTCCCTTCCAACAAATTTGTCCACATTTCATGAAATCTCCAAGTCGGTACAAGGTCATCTGATTCCTTTAAATTCCAAATATTTTGTACTTCCTATCAGAGAAATTTTTTGCACTCACAAAATTCTAGAGGTTGAGAATTTTACATCTGATTCTGCATTGCTTTAGGAGCCCATCATATCACAATCTTTCAAATGAAATTCTAGGGTTGGTGCAGGGTTGTCTGATTTCTTTAAATTCCATAAAATTCTAGAGGTTGAGGATTCAGGCATCTGATACCACGTTGCTTTAGGATTCACTCCTATTGCAATCTTTCAAATTAAATTCTAGGGGTTGAGGGAATAAGCCCATTGATTGAATTAAGGCTTCCTATTTTCCTAGGCTGGTACCTGAATTCCAGTCCTCATCTTGGGGTTAGTACCTGAATTCTGATTCTCACCATAAACTCTAGCATAATGTCCCTAGTGGTTACCATTTTTCTACTAACTCCAATTCGGACGTAATGTTCCTAGCGGTTGTCTGAACCGGCATAGTCTTTTCTTCAGGGTGTAATGTCCTTAATGGTTGTCATTCTCTGCACTATTGTCACCACTTGAGTTTGATGTAAGTCTTTGTGCTTTCCATCTCAATTCAGTCTCCTCACACATAATTCTATCCTTCAAAATTGTTAAAGTTAAAATCAAAATTAAAGTTTTTGAACATGGAATTGAAATCGAATCTTCACCTTGACTGTCAGTTTGCCTGATGGTTATTTCTGGATATCCCTTTCTTCTTCCCCAGTGGGAGTCCCTGCTTACTCCCTAATAGAAATCTTCTATTCTTTTTATGTCTTGCTCTGAGTGTGTTGACTTAGATAGTTGTGCTCATTTTGTTGATCTCTTTGGTCAACACCAATACGTGCGGTGTGTCGGCCCAGCACACCACACCTATTGGGGGTCTATTTGGTGACCTCACTTTTGGTTGAGGTCAAGCTTCCTCATTAGTAGCCTAAGTTCTATCCATAGGACTTCCTTATTGACTATTCCTAGAGGACTAGTAAATGAGCCCTCACCACTATAAACTCTAAACTCCTTTGCTCAACTTCAAGTCCCACATATCGGTCTTAACCTTTAATATTTAGTGGGTGGGGCCAGTGTGGGGGAGCTCAGGGGGAGTCCCCATAGGATTGTTTGGCCTTTATTTGGACCCTGGGTGGTGTGGTTTTGGTCAGTCTTGCACACACACACATACACATCACACTTTCACTCATAACCTTCAACCCAAACATGCTTAACTTTGATCCCTTAGCCTGTGGGGAGACTCATGTAGATAGTCCTTTAGCCTTAAGCTAGGGTTTAGCCGAGACCAATACATTGAGGACACAAAGTAGGGGATTATATTGGTCCATTGCTCAGGTGGGGTGGTTATGTGGTTGGCAACCTAATAAAATACCCAATTTAGTCTTCTGCCCCCAAAATCTACCCAAATTACCAAACTACCCTTGAAACCCAAAAATTAACCAAAATCCCAAAATACCTAATTTTGTTAAAAAAAAACATTTCAAACCATTTGAAACTATCCAAATTAACCAAAATCCCAAAATACCTTATTTTGTTAAAAAAAACATTTCAAATCATTTGAAACTATCCAAATTGCCCAAAACACCCCAAAATTTTGCACATTACCAAAATACCCCTGACCTTGCCAAACTTACAAAAATACCTTGGTGACCCAAATTGTCCCAAAACCTTGAAAATCATTTTAAATGTCCCCAAAACCAATTTGGGCCACTCCATTGAGCTCAAGTTGACCTATTTTGACCAAAAACCCTAACTTTCCTTTAACGGTCCAATCACCTCAATTCATTCCCAATGTCCACTAATTTGATCTCAATTCTCCCCAGTTTCAATTTTAAACTCAATTTCTTAATGTCTAAAGTTGATAGAAACCAAATCCAAGCCCAATTAAACCCAATTTCAAACCTAATTTCAATCTCAATTCCAAAATCTTCAATCTGACCCTAAGCCAAAATTTCACTAAATTGAACCCCCAAACCTATCCAATTACCCCAATTTTGAATCTTAACTTCACTATATCAAATTGAACCTTCAATTGTCCTTGGTCAAGCCTCACTTTCACACAAATTAAACCTGGACCAAAACCTACAATTTTCCCCAAATTAACTATGTCCCAAAATTCCATCATATTGAATGCCATAACGCCAAAATTTCCACTCAATTTATCTTCAAAAATTTACATGAAAATCCCTTGGACCAAATGGAAGCATAAATTGGGTCTAAACAAAGCCCTAGCCCATTCCAGACCTAAGGCTAGCCCAAATGCACCAAAATTGACCATGAGCCAAAATCCATCAAATTGAGCTTCCAAGAGCTTCCAAATCCATCAAATTGAGCTTCCAAATCAACTCAAAATCACTCAAATCTGTTTCTAAACTCCTTGTAACAATCATCTACATCAGTTTAACCAATCAATTGAGCTCAATGTCATTAATATCTTAACCTAAATCCCACCTCAAGCTAAAACTCCCAATATTAAACCCATGCTCTAAAGTTCAGCAAACCAAATCAAATTAATCAAACCAAAGCCACCACCGCCACCCTTTTGACCCTAGTGACCAGGCTAAGCCAACTCAGCCCACCCTACATGAGTCATGGACCAATTGTTCCTTGATATAGGGGATCTTTTCCCATCTTTGGCTAAACTCAAAGATATTTTCCATCAAGCCTTAATCATTCATAGTTAATCATCATTAACCCTCCCACTGGCTAACCTGGCCACCTGATCACCTCCTTTGCCCTAGCTGGTCAGCTTAGTGGTTGGAAAACCCCAAACTGAGAGAGCCCTCTCAACCAAATGCACTCAAGTTTACCCATCCAAGCTAGCTCATCCCAATTGGTCTTTGGCATTCTTCATCTCTCCACATAAGCTGCTAATTGAAACCAAATTAAAGTCCGGCCAGCCACCTCAAGCTCCTACTCTACCTCCCACGGCCAAGAGGAGAGTCAATAATATTCCTTGGGAAAACTCTAACAAATTGTTTCTAGAGCTCCTCCAAGACCTCCTAAGCCCATTTCAACCATCTCCACCACCGTCCTAGCTCAATTTTTTTACTCAAAACCAGGAAAAATGTCGATCATCCTCTGTCATCCTCTAAAATACCTCAAACTCCAAATTTAACTGCTCTTGAGCTTCCCTAAAGCAAAAGAGGAAGTTACCCATCAAAATCTCCCTCTATTGAGCACCCTAACCTAGCTTTTGACCAATGTCGCACCCCCATTTCATTGAACTTGTACTTAAAGCTTACATCAAAGGAAACCAACATATCCAGGAGGTTTGTGAGACTCCAGTGAAGCTTCCACAAGCATCTGATTGAGGCCTCCCCTCTCATACAAAGGTATAGATCGTTAACCCTAATTTTGAGTTTATTTTCACCAATTGTGAGGTGAAGATTGATTTCATAGCATTGTAACCATATGGACGTGTTCATCTCGAGTAGATGAAGGTATAAGAACAAACCGCACTTGGTTTGGTTTATTATCGAGCGAGATCGTAAGTCTAAAAGTCGAACGATTCACGACATCTGACCATTGGGGATGATGACTGATACACCTAAAATATATAGCATTTTTAGACACATTTTTATACCTATTTTTTAGATATTGCACTTTAATAGAAGGTATTTGTGTATTTTCCTTTCAACCTTTCAAGTACAAGTAAAAAGGTCCTTTCAAGTACAAGTAAAAAGGTGAAAAATGCTAAAAGAAGTGAAAAAGGATCAAATTTGGAGCAAAAATGTAAAAATTGCGCTAAAGTGTTTTGGTGCCTAAGCTCCAGATATGCGCTTAAGCGCCGGTGAAAGAGAGAAGGCCACGCCTACGTGCCAGTGGCCCCATGCTTAAGCGTCAGAGGTAGTTATGTGACGGTTTACTTCATTTTGCCAAATTTTGAAGGGACATTTGAGGCACTATTGGCTAAATAGGGTGGATATGACCACTAGAAACGAAAATATGGATAGAAGACTTGTGAAAGGAGGCATCCTTTGGAGAATCCATCGAGCTTGGACACATTTTGAAGAGTTACCAAGGCACCTCTTGGAGATTTGAAAAAGAAGAACATTGAGACTTTTTGGAGAGACCTGAAAAAGTGGTAAAAAGGGAGAGTTTTGAGAGAAACATTTGGAGAAATTTTCAGGCACCACAAGTTTAGTTTATCATTTTTATATTTAGTTTTTTTTTTAGAGTCAAGAGTGTTCTAAAAGAGAAGAGATTCAGAGGAACTTTAAGAGTTTGATGGAGGCTTTGAGATAAGTTTTTATCTTTTTTTTTAATTTGGTTTTAATCGAAACTTCTTGATGGTTTGACAATGATTTTTAATTTTAATCTAAAGTGTGATTTTGTTTTCTCCATGTTTCTGAGTAGTTTTCTTTATCTTTCTCCTTAAAATGATAAGTAATTAAAGTGTTGAATGGAAATTGTGGAGTGAATTAATCTTTAATATTGGAAGAAGTTATGATGATTTAAATCCATATACTTCATTTACTTCTACATCTAGCCTATCTAGTTGTTAAAATTTTTTATGAGAACATGTAAGAACCGAGCTGGTGTTGTTTCAATCAAAAATTGGAATGAATCACCTGAGGTTGTACGATTGAGAATGTAATTCGTATGATTTAGTTCAAATAAATAAGAAAATAATCTTTGAAGAAATAATCTTTCAAGAGTGTAGAGTTAGAAGACATTAAAGTGATAGGTTAAAGCCCCTAACTTGGTTTATTATTTTAGATTCTGATACGATATGTTAGCCCCCAGGTGGAGGGAATCGAGGGAACTCTAGAGTGAGAGCTAGTATCTTCCCTGCCTAGTTGGTCTTCGGAACTATTCAAACTTTAAATTAGCCAAAGTTTTTAATAGCATCTCTAATAAGGGTAAAGAACATTATTGCTCCTATTTGACACAACACAATTTGCATACTTCCACAACAAAATTCCTATACTTTATTACTGATTCATGATAAGGGGAAATATATTTTCATATTCAAAGCTTTTCTTTACATAAACTCAAGTTATCATTAGAAGTTATTGTTGTTTCATCAAAATATCAAAAATACCAAAAAAGATTTGAATTTTAATTACTAGAAAAATATCTATAGTTTAAGTAATTATAGTTTAAGTAATTGTTTTAAGTAATTGTCTTTCTGAAATAAAAAGTTTGTTTTTCAATAGTGCATATTGCTAATATTCCCTGTGGGTTTGTTATTCACGTCTTAATCAAAAAGTCCTATATTACTTGATAACAATATGTATACTTGCGTAGTATCCCAATATATAAAAATATCATCAAAGACATTGTTATATTGTTGCATATAAATAGTAACAGGATCAATGACCCACAGATGTTCGATCGCGCTTATATCGGACAAATGGACGAGATCAATCTGGACAAGAAGATGGAATGATATAGCAGGTTGCGTGGCAGCTGAGGTGGCTGGCGGCGTCAAATGGCGGAGCATCGCGTCGAGGCTTTGGAGATGTCGAGAATTGTGTGGCGCCGCGTGGATAAGTAGAAGAATAGGATTTAAATGATTTATTTAAATGCCACCACTTAGAAAAGTCAAAACTTTCCATAGAAAAATTATAAAAATAAAGAAAAAGTTACATATGCTCAGAGAACAGAGGAGAAAAATGTGGACCAAAATAAAATTAATCGATGAGTCTCTGATTTTTAATTAATAAATAGTCTCTACCATTTTTTTAATTTATTTTGATTAAATACTATCCATCATGGCTTGAAACATTGAGGGTTCATTCCTCATGACAAAGGGGATGTTCTCTAATTTTTCCAAGGTCAAAGAGCATCTCTGTTCATGTAAACATAATTTTCACATAGAAAATATAAGAAAAATTTTATTAGGTTTCCTGCGGTCAGAGGATCTTAGAAAAAAAATCATCATGATTTGTATAATTTTGTACATTTCTATAGTTATATAAATATTTATATCTTGTTTTAACTTATTTAAATTAAATATTATTCAAAAATTCATAAAATCAATTCCACATTGTGTAGAAAAATCATGTTGACTGACTATACAAATTTGAAATTTATTTGATTAAGTTTAAGCACTAAAGTTGATTTTCTAAGAAAAAATCTATTCTTGTACAAAAATAATTATATTAAATTAAGTACACTTAAGAAAATTATAAATAGTGGTTTTCTAAGTTCCTTGTAATCAGGGGAACTTAGGAAAAATAAAAATTATTTTTGAGAAAATACTTTTTTTTAAGCTATATTTTTCCTAATTTTTCTAAGTTAAATATAAATTTTAGAAGTATAAAAATATTTTTTTCCCTAATTTTCTATTAAAAAAATTATAATAATTAAAATATATGTTTAAAAATCTTAGACATTGGTCTAAGTGTTTCTCTAATCTAGGTGGACCTCTAATAACTTTTTCATAACCAAAAAAATCGTACTTTTATTAATTAAATAAATTAATATTGAAAAATCTTATTTTTGAAGTAAAATAATTATATAAATTAAATAAAAATCTAAAGGACAACATTTTCTTCTATGACATTTTAATTAGCTTATGTTTGAGTTTCCATGGAAATTCCAAGGTCACTTGAGTTTTGTGTGTTAAGTTATGCAGTGGAGAGCCCCAGGGACAAAATGATTATTTTGGATCTTTAATGCATTCATTAAATTTTAGGATTAATCTAAGGGTAAATGGGTAATATTGATAATATTAAACTTTTTGGATGATTGAAACATAAATGGGTTAAAAGGTAGAAACCAATTTGTCACCTTTTCAAGATAAGGGTAAAATTATAATTTTAGTAATTGTCATGATTTGGATGATAATTAGATTAAGATGATCCTAAGATATTGTGCTTAAGTTATCTAGATAATAATTCACTAATTTAAGACCCACCAATTGGTGATTAGATACTAAGTTTAATATTAATGACAATTGAAATCCCGTTTCAATATTCAATTATCTTAAATTTACTTTGAAAAATAAGGTTAAGAAGGACTAATAGTGAACTAGGTTTAAAATGTAAGAATTTCCTTAATTGGGATTAGAAAACATGGACTTAATTAATAAACATTTTCAAATACTTTAGGCCCTACTTTAACTTTGGGCATTAAAATCCTTAATGACTTTGGACTTACCCTTTAGGGAACCCATTCATATAACTATCAAATGAACTGATAAGTAACTATCTAATTTCTCTCATTTTTTAGATAATTAAAATGTCAAGGTTCACTGAGTAATGAGATAATTTTAATTCAACCTCAGAATGATTAATATAACAATATGATAAGTTCAAAATGAACTCGAAATGTTTCAAGAGATCATTAAAGCAGTACATGGTCATTTCCCGAACACTTTGGAATCTCTTGGATAAATTGAAGGAAAAATTAAAATTGTTATATTTTTGTTCTAGGAAATAATCCACTAAGATCTTTTGGGACTCACTGAGTCATGGTCTGAGGGTTCGTTTGTTATACCTTCATCTACTCTTGCAAATTATTTAAATTTCTATAAAATTATATACATGTTGTAAAAGCTAATCAATTTGTGTGAATGTCAATCCAAAACAAATTATTAAGAGAAATCTGAAATGAAAGAGTGGAAACACGAATAAAAAGAAGAATTAGATCTATTTGAAGATTTTTACAAGGAAGATTCAAATTATATTCGAGAAAGTCTTAAAGTTTTGGACACGACAGGAAAAGATAATTTTTTCGTCCATCGATCGAAAAACCTGTTGAGCTTGAGTGGAACTTACTTCCTAAACATTTAAAGTATGCCTTTTTAGGTGATTATTCATCATTACCTGTAATAATTTTGTCAAAATTAACTACAGAAGAAGAAATGAGTTTAAAGGAAACTTTGAAGAGTTATAAGAAAGCCTTTGGATGGATAATTGCTGATATAAAAGGAATCAGTCCTTCAATTTGTATGCATAAAATTCATATGAAAGATAACCACAAACCCATGGTTGATCCTTAAAGGAGATTAAATCCTATTATGAAAGAAGTTATTAAGAAAGAGATTTTAAATTGGGGTTAGATGCTGGAATTATCTACCCTATTTTGGATAGTGTATAGGCTAGTCAAATTCACTACGTTCCTAAGAAAGGAGGTGTGACTGTGACTATGAAAGAGCATAATGAGGTAATACCAGTTAATACCAACAAGGTAAGTCACTGGCTAGTGAATATGCATTAATTATAGAAATTTAAATCTCGCCACTCAGAAAGATCATTTTCTACTATCCCTCTAGATCAAATGTTGGATAGACTAGCTGGGCAAAAAACATTTGTTTTCTCGATGGATATGTTGGTTATCCCCAAATTCAAATAGCTCCTGAGGATCAAGAGAAAATAATTTTTACCAGTCCTTATGGTACATTCACTTTTAGAATAATGCCCTTTGATTTATGTAATGCCCCTGCTACATTTCAAAGATGTATGATGGCTATTTTTGGTGATTTAATTGAAAAAGGAGTTAAAGTTTTTATGAATTATTTTTTATTATTTGGAACTTCATTTCAATCATGTTTTGAAAATTTATGAAAAGTTCTTAAGTGCTGTGAAGAAATAAATTTAGTCCTTAACTGGGAAAATGTCAATTTATGGTAGCAGGAGGAATTGTTTTAGGACCTTAATTCTTAGAAAATGATATAGAAGTAGACCCTACAAAAAATTCAAGTGATCGCTAATTTACCTTACTCAACAAGTGTGAGGGAAATTAAGAGTTTTTTAAGACATGTTGGATTCTACAGACGATTCATTAAAGACTTTTCAAAAATTGCTAAGCTTCTATGTCATTTGCTTGAAAAAGATGTAATTTTTTATTTTGATAAGGAGAGTCAAAAGCTTTTAAGCTATTAAAAAAAAATTAGTCACTACACCAATGATCAATTATTGTTTCACAAGATTGGAAAAAACCTTTTGAACTAATGTGTGATGCAAGTGATTATGCTATTGAAGTTATTTTAGGACAAAGGCATGATAAGATTTTGAAAGTAATCTACTACGCTAGTAGAAATCTTAATGAAGCTCAAATTAATTATACCATAATTGAGAAAGGGTTATTAGCAGTAGTATATGTTTTTGATACATTCATATCATACTTAATTGGAACTAAATGTGTTGTGCATACTGATCATTATGTTATTAAACATTTAATGGAGAAGAATAATGCAAAACCAAGACTGATAAGATGGATTCTTCTTGAGAAGAATGATGCAAAACCAAGACTGATAAGATGGATTCTTCTTTTGTAAGAATTTGGCTTTGAGATAGTAGATAGGACGAGAGCTGAGAATCAAATTGATAATCATATGTATAGGCTTGATTTGGAAAAACGACTCTGTTTTGAAAAAGAATTAATAAACATTTTCCATAAGAAGAATTGTTCAGTGTTAATGAGTAGCGTGTTCCATGATATTCAGATATTGTGAACTTCATTAGTGATATTATACCCTATGGAATGACATACCAATAGAAGAGAAAAATTTTTCTCTAAAGTTAAGACTTATTTTTGTGATGACCCATCTTTATGTAAACAAGGAAAGGATCATATTATTCAATAATGTGTGCCTTTAGAAGAAACATATGAAATAATCCAAAAATGTTATAATTATGATTTTAGGAGATATTTTGGTGTTGATAAAATATCATACAAAATTTTTCAATCTTAATTTTATTAGCCTACAATCATTAGAGAAGTTAGCGTTTATATTAAAGCTTGTGATCGATGTCAACGAGTAAGAAATATTTCTAGAAGAAATGAGATGCCCCTCAATTATGTGTTAGAAGTTGAGATATTTGATATTTAGGGATTAGATTTCATGAAACCATTTATATCAGCTCTCAAAAATTTATATATATTGTTAGCAGTAGATTATGTATCCAAATGGATAGAAATTGTTTCTTTACCTTGATGTGATGCTCAAAGTGTTGCAATTTTTTTAAGAATGAATATATTTTATAGATTTGGGATGCCAAGGGTGATTATAACTGATGGTGGAAGTCATTTCAGAAATGCAATAATGGAAAAGTTATTAAATGAATATCATATCAACCATCAAATTGCTACTGCTTATCATCCTCATACAATACAAGTGGTTATCAAATTGCTACTGCTTATCATCCTCATACAAGTGGTTTGGCTGAATTATCCAATCATGAAATTTCTGTAAATCCAACAAAATCTGTAAATCCAACCAAAATGGATTGGTCTGTCAAACTTGACTATGCTTTGTGGGCTTATAATACGGTATATAGAACTTCTATAGGAATGTCCCCATACAGACTAAGATTTGGGAAAGCTTTTCATTTATCAGTTAAACTTGAGCATAAAGCATATTGGGCTATTAAAGAATTTAACTACAATGTAAAGGATGCTTGTGAGAAAATAACATTGCAATTAAATGAGCTTAAAGAGATAAGGAATGAAACTTATGAAAGTGCTAAGATTTATAAAGAAATAATGAAGATGTGGCATGATCGAAGGATTCTTACTAAAAATTTTGAGCTAGAGCAACATGTTTTGCTATATAATGCAAGGTTATGGATGGGCCCATTTGTTGTGATAAAGGTTTATCACTATGGAGCCATGGATATCAAACATCCTAAAACTGATAACATATTGAAAGTAAATTGTTATAGACTAAAACCTTACTTTTTAGGGGATCAACTTAAATTGAATGATCTTATGGTATTGGTTCAACCAGAATAAGCACTGGTTATGTCAGGCTGATAACGTTAAACTAAGCACTTTGTGGGAGGTAGCCCATAATTATCTGTGTTTGTTTTGAATGTTATGTTGATGTGTTTGATTTAGAATATTTTGGTAGTATTTTAAATATATAATGATTTAGTAATGATTCTAAGACCTTAAAAGATGACTTAGAAATGTTAAAATGAGTTTTTGGACGTTAAGCTGACCTGTGCTAAATTAAGCACTGGCGCTTAAGCTCCAACATTCGGTGCTTAAGGCAGTAGTTTACTAAACGTGCTAAATTACGTTTCTAGAAGATTTAAACGTGGTTTAGTTGGTTTAAACATGGGTTAGTGTTTAGAGAACGTGTCCAGGAGTTTTAGGCGTGATATAGAGCCTCTAAATAGAAGGATATGAGGAGAAGCCTCACCATACTTCAAATTTAACCCAAATTCTAAGTGAAGAGTGAGAGTTCTTTGAATGATGTCATCTTGGAAGAGTGAGTTGAAGAAGAAGGAGGAAGTTATGAAGAAGAATTTCATTAGTCAGAGTGCACAAGAGTTATAAAACGATTTCCTAGACATTAGTATTGAAGAGAAAGTAAAGAAAATCAATAAAACTGAGGCCAACGTGGCTTCAATTGGAGCAAAGATGATGGAAGTTAACGCACATCTAGAGCATATGGGATGGAAACTTAAGATACAAATTAGCCAGACCAGTTTTGTTGAAGAAGTGAACAAGGCTATGTATTTGAAAAATAAATGGATTGAAGAAGACTCAACCAGAGTTCTTCACCACCGTCCATTTTATCAGATTTATGTTCCAAATGCCCAAGGAGAGACTACTGATAGGCCAGGATTCGTTCCACTGGAAGAAGAGTGGAATTAAGTTCTTTTTTTAGTGTTTGTTAGTGTTTAGTGTTTTTTCTTAGTGTTAAGTTTGTTTTGTGTGTCTTTAATGTTATGATTGTTTAGTGTTTGTGTTAGGAACTATCTTATTCAAGTCTCTTTGGATTGAGAAATTATGTATTAAAAATATTTGTATTTATTTGTGAATTAATATAAGTATTCTTTTGTGTGTAAAGTTTTGTGTTATTTTGTGTTGATTTGATTTTGTGTTGAATCAAATTTGTTAAAATTGGTGTATTATTTTGTGTTGAATCAAATTTGTTAAAATTGGTGTATCTTACGTAAATCTTAAGAAAGAGGAGAGTTAAAAGAGAAAAAAATAGTTATTAAAGAATTGTAAGACCATTTAGGAGAGGTTGAGTCTAGAAGTGAATTTTACTTAAAACCTAAAATATCAAAATTTGTGTAATGGTGCCTAAGCACCAAAACCCCACGCTTACATGCAAGCTAACCCAAGAGATTAGCAACTAAGCACAAACCATTCGTGCTTAAGCACCGGTTCGCGAAAGTAGGTTTGTGAACGGTTGTAAGTGAATTTTATGTCCGAAAATCACCATTAAACCACTCCACTTCGCTTTCTTCGCGAGTTTAAGAGCTAAGGCATCATCTTAAGTGAAGATTTCCTTGTGGCTTCAAGCAAAATTTGTTAGATTTGATCTTCTTAAGGTAATAATTTCACTTCTATGTAAAAATTTTTAATTTCACTTCTATGTAAAAAGCACATTATGGATTTGACTGAAAATCACTATTCATGGTGAAAATTTGAGAAAATTATATGGAAAATACATAAAATTGATAATTTAAGCTTTTAGGAGTTGTTTTTAATGATTTAGAGTTGAATTTAAGGTTTATTGTGAATTTTTTATGATGTTTAGAAATGGCCCCATAAATGAAGAGAAATAAAGGAAAAACTCATTTCATTTTGAACAAGTTCGTCAGTTTGAGAGCACAGGATAGATATATTGATGCATTGCAGTCAAGGAAATTGATCCCTGAGCAATGTTTTAAGAATTCAAGTGGAGCAGTAGAAGACTTGATTGTTTGCCAAAAGTGGGAGCATTTTTGCTGTTTTTTCTACTATTGTCGTTATCTCTGTTGTTCTGGAATTCTACGCCAATCTCTCTAAAAGTGAGGAAGATAGGGTCATGGTTCGAGGAAGACAAGTACCTTTCTTACTGAAGGTAATTTATCTGTTCTATCAATTGCCCCTAGTACATCATGTTGTTATTCAAACTACAGTCCTAATGAGGAGTTAGATGATATTATAGCCTCATTGGCTAGTGGAAGAGGATTGTGGAAGATTACTAATGAAAGAAGAGTCATGTTGACTTCATTTTTTGTTAAGATTTATTTTTCCTTCTTTAGTTACCTTAGGTCTAGCCATAGGACTTTCTTATTGATTATTACTAGAAAAATAGAAAAGGAACCCTCAACATTAGAAATTCTAAACTCCTCCTTGTTCAACTTGAACTTGCACATATTGGTCCTGGCCTCTAGCACTTATTAGGTGGGATCAGTATGAGGGAGCTCAAGGGGAGTCCCCCATAAGATGGTCAAACCTTAGGACTAACCCTATGTGGTCTGGTTTTGGTTAGGCTAGCATGCACACACCTTCTCACATGACCCCTTTATTTGGTCTCCTGACTCTTCTTCGAATGCTCATATGGGGGAGACTCATGTAGATGGTCCCCTAAACCCTCTAGCCCTACGCTAAGATTTAGCTAATACTAGTACATAGAGGACCCAAATGAGGATTCCATTAGTCCATAGTTTACATATGGTGGTTGGCTTCCCAATTCTACCAAAAATACCCAAATTGGCCTTTTACCTCTAAATCCACCCAAATTACCTAAATGCCCTTGAAACCTTAAATTTGACCAAAAATTCCCAAATTCACTCAAAACACCCAAATTTGTTCAAAAATCATTTCAAACCATTTCAAAATACCCAAATTACCCAAAACCGCCCAAAAATTGCAAATTACCAAAATACCCCCCAAAATTTCCAAAATTACAAAAATACCCTTAGCAACCCAAACTTTCCCTAAACCTCCAAAATCACTTCAAATATCTCTAAAACCGATTTTAACCCTTAAATTGAACCCAATTTGGCTAGTTTGACCATTTTGACCAAAACCCCCAAATTTCCTTTAAAGGCCCAATTTCCTCAAATTTACCTTAAATGTCCATCAATTTGGACCCAATTTCCCTCAATTTCAATTCTAAACTCAAAGTTATCTTTAATTTGACCAATCTAAATCAAATTCAAGCCTAATTGGCCCATTCTTTGAGCTTATTCTTGATCTAAGTCAAACCCCCAATTTTGGCCCTATGACTTAATCCCACTAAATTGAACCCCATAGCCTTCTCAAGTTTCCCCAAATTTAATAATAAATCTCTTATAACACTCCTATATACTAAACCTAACCTTAATTTGTCCTTGATAAAGCCTCAATTTCTCTTAATTTCAACCCAAGTCCAAAATTCCCCAAATTTGCCCCAAATTGGCTATGTCCCCAAATTCCACCAACTTGAATGCCTTAACCCAAAAATTGACACCCAATTTGTGTTGAACCATCAAGTTGGACTTAGGCCAACCTAGACCTAAGTCTAGTCCAACATGCCCAAATTGACCAAAAATCCCAAAAACATTGAAATTGAGCTTCCAATTGGACTCAAAATCACTTCAATTCTTCACCAAAAATCTTCATAACAATTCTTCACCAAAAATCTTTCAATCAATTGGGCTCAAAGTCATGGCTAGCCTAACCCAAACCCAACTCTTAGCCATTTGAACCCAAATTGGACCCATGCACCAAAATTAACTTAGCCATCTCAAAGCCACCAAATTGATGCTCCACAGCCACTAAGTACACTCTATTGACCAGGCTAAACCCCATTGAACCACCCAAGTAAGATATGGACTAATGGGTCCCTAAATTAAGGAATCATAGCCCATTTTTGGGCCTTAACCAAAAATATCTTCCATCATGACAAACCCTTCGAGGTAAATTATAATTAGGCCTCTCACTGACTCACCTGACCTTCTGGCCACCTCCCCTGGCCCTTCCGATCAGCCTAGTGGCCTGAAAACACCAAAACCAAGATCTCAGAGCAAAAATTCAAACCCAAACTCACCCATCTGAACTGGTCAATTCCAATTGGCTTTAGCACTTCAAAACCCTCCATTTAAGCACCATTTTGCACCCCTCAATTGGCCATGACAACCACCCTAGGCCATTTTATTTAAACCTCACCTCCATGGCCAAGAAAGAAGAGCTAAAAAAAAACTGTTCCAAATTTGCTCTCAAAGACTCCCTAAGACCTCCTCAGTTCAAGCCCACCATTTTCCTCCACTAATCCCCATGTGGAAGCTCAATTTTTAGCTCAAATTTATGTCAAAACAGGCACAAAACTATCCACAGCTCCACAACTCATCAATCTCCAATTACTTGTGCACATACCATCCCACAATGAAACAAGTTGATTCCCCACAAAAGCCCGTTCTGAAATAGCCTTTAACCTAGCTCTAGACAAACACCTGAAAACCACCACCTTGATCGAATTTATGCCTAAACCATTCACCAAAGCTTGGAACTTCATACGGAGTTTCTTTGGCACCAAACAAAGCTACCACAACCATCTGATTAAGGCCTCCCCTCTCAGACAAAGGTATTAAACCCTAACCCTAATCCGAGCTTAATTTTACACTCCATATGTATTTACTCTATTTCATATCTTATAATCCTTATAGATAGGTTTGTCTTGAGTATATGAAGGTTTAAAAACAAACCCCATGTGATTTGATTGAGTCTAGCTCGAGATCTTAAGGTTTTAGTGTGAACGGATCACGGGTTAGGTCATTTGTGGACGATAACGGAGAGCCGTCCAATCGCGCATGTATTCGACAGACGGAGGAGATCAAGCCGGACAGATTCATGGTGCATAAAGCGCGGTCCATATGGAGACTATATGGTTGACAGCATCAAATGGCAGAGTGACACGTGGAGCCTTCGGAGCAGACGAGGATGAGGTGGCGCTACGCTAGATGAGTAGAAAAATAGGGATTTTTGAATTATTTTAAATTTTAATTGCCTAAACTTCAAAAATCCATATCTTTCTCTAGAAAAATCATAAAAATAAAAAAATAATATACTCTTGCTCAGTGAACAGAGGAGAATAATGTGGACCAAAAATAAAAATTATTTTTCAATCATATGATTTTTAATTAATTAAATACCCTCTGTGGTATTTTAACTCTCCATGACTAAGGAGTGCTCACCATTGCTTGAGATTTTTTGGGTTTATTCCTCATCACAAAGGGGATGTTCTTTGATTTTTCCAAGGTTAGAGAGCATCTTTATGCTTCTAACCCTAATTTTCAAGCTAAGGTGACCATTTTGGCTTATTTTAATTCTATAAATCAAAACATCACTTGAAATATTATGAGAACAATTTTAGTAGGTTTCTTATGATTAGAGAAGCTTAGGAAAAATATTGTGATGCTTTGAATCATTTTGTAAATTTCTGTACTTAGTTAAATATGAATAAATTGTATTAATTTGTGTAAATTAAATACATATAAAAAATTAACAAAGTCAACTCCACATTGTTCATAAAATCATATCTACCAACTGTAAAATTTTGAAAATTATTTGGCTTAGTTTAACCACTAAAGTGAATTTGTTAAGAAAGCTTGTATTTTTGCACAAAAATAATTATAATAAATTAAATACACTTAAAAAAATTATGAAAAGTAGTTTATTGAGTTCCTTGTGATAAGAGGCACTTAGAAAAAATAAAAATTTATTTTTTTGGTAAATTACTTGATTTTGAGCCTCATTTTTTAATTTAAAATAATTAAGAATAAATAAAAATTCCAAAAATAAAAAAGAATTCAAAATTTCCCGAAGTACTCTCTGATCACTTTGGACTCAATAAAATATTTTTTCCTAATTTTCCTAAGTTAAAAATAATTTTTTAAAAGCTTGAAAGTGAATTTTCTTTATTTTCTCACTCAAATAATTATAATAAATAAATTAAAAATCACAAAATATAAAATTTGATAATTTGAGTTTTCTAAACTCAGAGAAGTCCAATAAAAATATAAAAATAATTTTTATAATTAAAACACTACTTTCTATTTAAAATAAATCATGAAAATTGATCTAAATTAAAATAATAATAATACAAATTTAATTAAAAAAATCATGAAATTTTACCTAAATATTTCTCTGACCTAAGGAATCCTATGATAATTTTCTCGTAAATAAAAACTTTATTATGGGAGGTTAAATGAATCACCTTTTGAAAACCTTATTTTCTGGATTTAAATAATTATCTAAATTAAATTAAATTTTGAGAGGTCCACATACCCTCCTCTAACATTTTAATGACCTCATTGATATAATACTCTAAACCCTCATAATCATTTGAGTTGTGTTTAAAGAGTTATGAGGTGAAGTGCCCCAAGGGCAAAGTGGTAATTTTAAGACTTTGGTGTCTTAATCAAAAACTTAGGATTATCAAATGGAAAATGGGTAATCTTGATCTTAATGAACATGTTTGGATGATTGAAATATAATGAGATTAAAAGGTATGAGGCTAAAAGGTGGAAACTCATTCACACCATTGCACAACATCAATTAAAAGTTTAATTCTCCTAATCTTCATGACTTGGAAGTCAATTAAAAATTAAATGATTCTTAAGTGATGGGCTTAAGTCATAAAGATGATAATTTACTTAAGCACAAAGTTGAGGATGATTTGATCATTTAATATGGATATATGGCACTTAAATCAAAACTTTGAAATCACCATTTCACTCATTATGATCGTTAAAGGATTGGTAGTGATATAGGTTCAATGTTTAAACTCAAGTTGATTAGATTTAAAAAATGATATGATTGGTGATTAACATCTTTAAGCACTATAAGCCTGACTTTAACTCCATGCACCACAATCTTAAATGACTCAAACACACTTTAAGGGCACCCACTCACATAAATTTTAAATGAAACATCAATCGACTAATTAAGTATCGTATCCTTGGGCTAATTAAATTGTTAAGCTTCACTGAGCAATGGGGTAGCCACACTCTAGCCTCAGATGATTTTTGGAACATTATGATAAGATCAAAATGAACTTGGGATATTTCAAGAGATATTCAAAATGATCTATGGCCACACCTTGAACATTTTTAAGTCTATTGGATATTTTGAAGGGCAAATTGGACTTGTCATATTTTGTTCGAAAATTATCCACTAGGATCTTCCAAGATTCAACATAATCATAACATGGGGTTTGGTTGCTAAACTTTCATCTACTCTTACAACTTAAACTTTCTTGAAATACTTGCAAGTACTGACCTTTCAGATGCTGGAGTGAGAAGACTCAACAGATACGATTTTAAATTATTGAAGTTACCTTCTTATACTTCTTATTTCAAACTTGCATGTTAAACAACGATGTTAGCCTGCATGAAAACCTAAAACTGCTAGGATAGCCACAAAACCAAAATCAAAACTAAAATCAACCAAGATAAAATTCACCGCCACAACATTCAAAATATAAGACAACTCAAAATTTAATCACAAACATCACAAAACAACAATTGCAACTAAATTAAGACGTCTCTATTGGACAATCGGGAATCCCTCGGAGGAGGTAACCTATTGTTGTTAACGAGGCTTCCCACTGTCTAAATGAAAGTATGGAACTCATTAAGTTGAGTTTAGTAAATTTATTTGGACTAAGTGAATTCAATAAAAAATAATGGTACCAGAACGAGGGAACCGTAGGATCCTAACCGGTGTCCCTCTAATCAACTTTAACATGCCCCATAACACTTAAAGAACCATAACCATAGTGACATTTGATTTGACATTATAACCTGATAGATTATAAAAATTAAACTCGTCATGATGAGGAGTTTGAAGCTAGCATCGTGGGCAGCATGACCATCTTCAACAGCAAGAGGATTTGCAATGACATATCTTTCCTTAGAATTAAACAACAAGCCATATAATTTTGAGGTTGTCTGCCTAGTGTAACCTAAATCCTCAACCTTTTCTTTAAGCTTTTGTATAGCTTTGTTGTACAATATAAGCCTTAACTCGTCTTAGGATCACGAGGTTGTTGTCTGTCGCGACCTAAATTCTCACATCTTCTAGGCTATTAATGTGATCGTTTCACATGAATGTAAGTCCTAAATAATAAAATTTACAAGATGAAACATTTAAATATTTCTCCTCAAAATTGAAGCCAAATATTAGGATAGCTTGGGAAGTCACTGAGGTTCTCCTACGGATCTATGACATCTCTTAGTTCTTTCTCCTTTGGACTCTACAACAAAATGTTCCAAACTTGAGTCATTCCCCTTTCACACCTCTTTATTCGATCTCGTTGAAAAGATCCTTTTGACATCTTTGAAGATAATATTTCCTGATTTTTATCGAGAGTTTTCTTAAGTGAAATTGGTAATTTAAAATGTAATTATTTATAGGGGCTTGTCCTTATATGAAGCTTTTTCGTACGCAGCTTAATATAAACCCTATTTAATTTTTCATATTAAATAGGGGAACTTATCGGCAAATAAAAATAGTTTTGCATACCAAACAGATGTCATATATTTTTTAGTTTATTTGTTCGAGCCTCATCCTCAAGTCTTGTGTTTATCCTTAGGGATAGATACAGGGTTTGAGGTACAACGCTCTTTCATTTAAACTATGAAAAATATGTAGTCAGTTTGATTTCATATCAAGAATGCATTTCTGAAGAGGGAACGAAATTTTGATTTTGGTGGCCGATAGCTTCCAACGGGTAACTCCTTAACCAAAAATAGTGCTGACAGCTTCTGGCTTCTAGAAACGCGGCTCCACTGGGGATTTGCTTCTCTCTCTATTTAAATCAAGAAATATTATCATCTTTATACATCGGTAATGTATTCATGTCCCTCATGAATCAAGATTACCTTTAATTACATTTCTTTTGTTGACAGGCTTCACCCATTTCTTTCTTGGGGAAGTTCGGTCAACTCTTTGGACTTCAGGACCTCCTGTTCAATCACCTTCAGACAGGGAGGTTCAGGGGGCCATTAAGGAATTTTTAATCTTCATGTGGGGTCGGACCCCCGATAGGTGTGTTGGTGGACTAATCTCATCTGGGCATGGTGCGTTGTAAAGTCGGTCCCGCACTGGGTCCTGAACTTCATTTTTTCCCTTTCAAGTTTGATTTGTTATTTTGCAAATTAAATTGTCGGATTGTATCATACGACGTGTGCTCTTTAAATTTTCCTTATACTAATTAAACCTTTCTGCCTTCAAAATATTTTTACTAAAATTTTAAAACCTCCACAATTTAAATAAATACTTACCCGGTCTACAGATTGGCCTTTGTTAATTTTTAGTTCTCACACTAAGATTACGAGGTATTGGCCAAATAGCTAATCTCAAAGCTTCCTCTTTTGAAGCTGCTGCAATGGCATTTCCAGCACTAACTTTTTCCTGTAACCTACTGATGAGCCACAATGCCCGCAATGTCACTCCCACCATCAAGTTTGGAGCAAGATTTTAAGATCTCCAGATCATCCTTTGGAAAACCCCGTTCGTTGTAATGAAAGTCAACGCTCCAGAAGTTCAGGAACCGTCTGTTGAGTTTAGCCTGAGCTGCCCTCAGGATTTCCCTTTCCTACAAGAAGGTCAAGACTACTGCCACCAGGACCACCATGGCACCTACCAAGTCTGATTTTCCCGCTGGTGCTAAGGGAAAAGAAGTTATGATCATTGAAGACTTGACTGAGGGGTTAGTTATCCCGCTATCAGTGTTTGAAATCAGATCAAGTTCGAGGACTGCACCATTAACCTGAACCCAAAGGAGGAACCGCAGCCGAAGAACTGCAGCCGAAGGGTTCGGAGGGCTACTAAAACCAAAATTTCTGAGGAAGTACCTATTGATGAAGATCCTCACTAGGATGAGTCAGCATTGCCGAAAACCTATCCCTTTCTGCAAGGGAGTAGGTTTCATCCCTTAATGGATACCAATGGGTACTACAGTATCCCAAAGATTGCCGCTACTTTACCGTCACTTCATGGACATTGTGAGGAGAGGAAGAAGCCTACTCCTATCATACGAGTCAGTTCAATTTTTCAGAAACTAGCTGCTAAAGAAGGTTGTTCAGTTGGCGAGTTACTCAAATGAGTGGGACGTGCATTATCTCCTTGCATGAAGAAGTAAATTTTAAGGGATGTTAGAACTACCAAATGATCCCAAAAATGAACTAAAGATTTGCCTGCTCGAATTTCTATTTAGTTCCATTTAGGGAGCAGAGTTGATACTGCCATTGTTACTACCGGTTCCACCGTTGCTAGACTCGTAGGTCGTCGACCAGTCAAGTCATGTCTGGGTCCAATAATTCTACCAATCACCCACCATAAGGATGTTTTTAAAGTCCCAAAGGATAAGATGAAGAGATTGCCCGGTATTGTATACAGTCTGCAACATGGGGAGCATACCTTTCCTCAACATGCCAATCTTTCTGTTGAGACGCTCCGTCTCAAGACATCACAATATAAGAAAAAGGTATGGATACCCAAGGTCGTTGTACCGATACAGTCTAGTAAGCCTACAGGGCAAGATCGTGGAATGAAGCAAGGTTCCGAAGTATCTGATATTGTCGTAGTTATTGCTAGCAAGATAGAGGAGTAAGTGGAGGAGGTCCAGCAGGGTCCTCCAGACCTTAAGACAATCCAAGAATCAATAATTGAAGAAAAGGTCGAAAAGCTCAGCATCGAGATTTCTGAATTAGCCCGGAATCATGGAGTCTTCATTGATGATAATGATGAAGATTTTGACTTCAATGATTATCTCGAGGAAGATTTCATGGATATTCATGTCATTGAGACCAGAGCCGCTGCGTTTGTGTGTGATGCTCAGCCTCTCGTCAAAGAGAACATTGTAGAAGAGCTGCATGGGGCTGTCTTCCTAAGGAACGAGCATATCAGCCAAATGGAGAAAAGAATGGAAGAGATGGCCATTGTCATGACTTCCATGGCCACAGCTCAGGGACAGTCTCAACCCCCACAGTTAGCCTCTCCAAAAATCAACCAACCGGAGATTATACATATCACAGATGATAGGAGGGAAGTTGCCTCAGCGAATGAGAAACAAAAGAAGGATTGTCCATCAAGCACCATGCCAGAGAAGGAGTTTAAGCAAATGGTAAAGCAATTTAAGGAGGCCCCAGCCCAATCCAAGGGTGGTGCATTGGTTTAAAGGGTAGACCTTACCCGGAGGAGTTCGATGCCATACCCTACCCTAAGGATTTTGTGTCGCCAAACTTTAAGATATTTGACGGGAGTGGAAATCCCAGACAGCATATAGTGCATTTTTGAGTCAGTTGTGGTATAATACTGAAGGTAATGAATCCTTGCTTTTCCATCAGTTTATTAGCAGCCTGTCAGGGATCTCTTTTGACTGGTATGTTGAATTACCCAACGAATCAGTTAAGACATTCGTCGAGCTAGAACAGTTTTTTATGAAATGATTTGTCGAAGCGCAACATCACATCTCTATTGGAGATCTCATAATGGAAAAGTAGAAACCCAATGAGACTTTAGTGGACTATATTTTGAGGTGGAGAAACCTTAGCATGAAATATGAACCTC
>NW_018222004.1:303750-310125 GCF_001263595.1 Phalaenopsis equestris
TCAAGGGCCAGTAGCTTTCATGCTCAAGGGGCTCACCATCAAATCCTTCGAGAAGCCACTCAGTAAAGCCATCAATTTTCAAGAGGAAATCAAGCACATGGAGCCACACGAAAAGGCTAAGGTGATCAGAGTGTAAACCAGAGTATTAGAGTATTCAAAAATAAGTCAGGAACAGTGGCAACTGTTGATAAAGGAAAACAACCAATCAAGATACATGCAGAAAATCCTTGTCAATCATTGTCACAACATGCTCAAAAACAGACATACAAAAACAGACATAATAATTGCTCAAAAACAGACATAATAATACGACCAATCTAGTCAGCGATTGCCTCAGGGAGGATCATACCCAACAGAGAATAAGAGAATATCTTTGGCAAAATGGACAAAATGAAAAAAAGTAGTGTATTCTTTGAAAGATGAAGCCATACCCAAGATGTTTAGAAGTCTTATGAAGAAGCCTGAGTTCAGATTACCAAATCCCAAGAAACCCAAAGAGGTTGACAAGAAAGATCAACCAAATTATTGTCCATATCACAGATTTCTTGGACACACTACACACTATATTGGACACACTATAGAGGAATGTTTTGTCTTCAAGGATTGGCTCGAGAAAAATCTTAAGTAAGGGAATATAACGATCCCGAAAGAATATTTGAAAGATTCTGAAAAAGGTTCCATAAATATGATTTCGGCTGATCCAATTGACTTCTCCTCTCCGATTGACCCATACACTGCAAAAGATGGTTGGAGTACGACTTGGAACAAGCTCAAGTGGGTCCTGAACCAAATTTAGAATGCTTCAAAATAAGCCTCCGTTCAGAGTCTTCAGCCTACAAAGCTTGAGATGAAGATTTCACCAAAAGATTCGTCATTGTCAAAGACAAAGAAGAAGAAGAATACCACCACGAAGACTGATAGCACAGAGGGTAGGATAGGGGTTGCCACTATAGTATTATTTGTGATGAAGAAAATCCTCGAACCCTTGACCTTGTATGATTATCTTTTTACCCCTCTTGGGGCCTTATGAATATAATGATTATGATTATGGCTATGTTTTAATTGTTTCTGGTGATAACGTAACTGATTTTGACTAATCTGGCCTCAGTCTTTAATCTAGCCTCAGTCTTGATTCCCAAATCGATCCTTAAATCATACTTGAGTCTGACGAACTCATAAGACTGAAGAAGATATTGACGATACCAACTATGATAGTGCTGGGAGTGAAGAACCAATCCTCGAGTGCCACAACGCATCACTCGCTATCAGCTTAGATCTTTCTGACAAAGAAAACACTAGAAGATTTGATAATGATATCTCAAGAAGAGGAAATTACAGAAGTGAACTTAAGGAGTGGGAGAGTGTTACCCCCGAGGTCAGCTCCGGCAAATAAAGGAAAGCAAATAGTAACTCAAGAGGAGCTACCTCCACCTCCGCCAGCGGAAGAAACACATAATCAACAAGAACATAGAGGATCATATAAAAAGTATTACAACGTGCTAGCTCATCTTAGGAAGTTTCCGGCCAGATTAAGCATCTACGACATTCTAATCTAGTTAAAGGAGGTGAGAGAGTCTCTGGTTACAGCTTTGCTTGATCCATAGATTTGCTTAGCCCAGCTGGCCAGGACATCCTCAGATGAAGTTTGATCGTTGAAAGAACAGTCTGGGGTAACCTTCACAGATGATGATTTGTTGCTCGGTACCACAGACCACAATCTTCCACTAACCATAATTGTCCACTGTATATTTCTGTTAACGTCGGCAAATTCATGTTGTCCAGAGTCTTGGTAAACCCTGGAGCATCCCTCCACTTGATGAGCGTACGGACATTAGCATATTTAGAAATTGAAGCTCAGGAGCTTACAACCGATAAAATAATGTTAAGAGGATTTAACCAAAAGGGGGAGAGAGCCCTTAGATCAATTACATTGCTTACGAAGGTTGGGGAATTAGTAACAACTGCAAAGTTTCATATCATCGACGCTAAGACCTCTTTCAATGCTCTACATAGTCGACCATGGATTCACGAACACAACATGGTTCCATCATCTCTACACCAATGCATTAAGTACTACAAAGAACGATAAGAATATTGCATCAAAGGAGATTTACAGTGGTTTTAATTTCATGAAGTTTCCATTCATGAAGATGCCGCCTACTACGCACCTCCGAAGAAAGCTATCTTCTCTCATGAAATTGTGACCAATAAAAATCAAGATTTAGAAGAACTAAAATGGTGAGGCCATTCAACTCCAATTTAGCGATCTTCCACCACCCTTTTACGAAAAATTGGTAGGGGTTCTTTTAGTTCTCATAGTCGAGGTTGAGGCCGGGGACATGGACGATCAAGGACCACTCTAGAGCTCCCACTTCCCTTCACCTGAAGGCTAACTCTCACTTTAGTTTTTAAACGCTAAGATTGAATTGGAGATTTTAGTTTGTCGCCCAAAAGATTCTCCAATTCTACACCCAAAAAAGAATATTTCCCTATTTATTTTCACTTAATTCCATGAAAGAATTTCTCCTCCATGAAATCAAATGTGATCCTCACTCTGTTGTAGAACATATACTCCATTTCCTAGATCATATGTTTCACAATATATTTTAACAAATCAATTGGCCAGATTGAAAAGTGAATTAAGTTTGGAGTTTAAAAATCATTATAATTTATTTTATATTTTTAATATTGGCATATCATGTTATCTCTTCATTTCACCATATCTCATAGTAGGAAGAAAGATAGAGGGAACTACTCAGACTTCATGAGAAAGAAACAACAAAACACAAATTTCATAAATGAAATAAAGTTCATAAAACACTAATAAACAAACAAATTTTATCTGAAACTCTTTCTCAAAGCAAATCCTTTGTAGCCTTTCCTTAGAAATCCAGGAAGAAGATATCTCTCACTTTTCTCCTTCTCCAACACTCTTAACAAAAGTTTCACACTAAATCTCACCAGACAAACTCTAAACTAAAGAAGAAAAATCACTAATAGACTCCAATATGGTGGTGGAATGAAAACGGATCATGAAGAATGACAAAAATGGAGCATGGTGGAAAGTCTTAGAACGAAAAGGAGTCACTTTCCTGATGAATTTTGGCCCCGGAACAAAAAGAAGTCACTTTACTGATGAATTTTGGCCCCAAATAAAGCCCAAAGTCGTTTCTCCAAGAGGTGCCTCCAAAAACTCTTCAAAAATTGTTGAAATACATCAAACCTTCTAGAAACGGGGTTTGAACCGTCTTTGGCGCCGTCGGCACTAGTTTGGTGTTGTCGGTGCTGAGTAAAAATTTCAGTTGTTCTGCTGTTTTGCGTCATTGGTGCTGCCATTGGCGCAGTCGGCGCTGAGTACTTCTTCAAAAATGTCATTTTGACTCCAAATTCCATTCTTTTTTATTCGTTTTTTGCTTTAAGTCCTAAAAATCAACAAACTGCAAGAAAACATCAAAATACCTTCCATTAAGGTGTAATATCACCAAAAATACGTATAAAATATGGGTCTAAAAATGCATATATTTTCGATGTAACAAAATCCCCCAAACTTACATGTTACTTGTCCTTAAATAACTCCTCTACTACATAAAAATATGACTTATGATAAATAATTTGACTTCTAGACTTCCATATTTAAGTTTCCTAAACATAATAGTATAACTTAAGAAAAATTCAAAATAACTTCAGTTAAGACTAAAGGTGCTAGGATATTCAGTAATTAAGTCTAAGATTTATGATCTTCTTTTTCTTTCAAGAAAAATTGCAATTTGTCATATTAAAGTCACTTAGAAAATTCATATGAAAAATAACTTCATAAAATTTTATTAATCATTAAGCTAATGCTCGAATAAAAAATTTTGAAAATATGTCCAAGTTTTTGTCCTTAATTTGATTTAAGTGAAGTCAATTTTTAATTAGGCATCTCCTCAAGCTTCTCCCCACATCTTTTTTTTTCTTTTTTATTTTTTACTTTTCAAAATCCTTTTTAATCTCCTTTTTCTTTTCTTTCTTCTTCTCTTTTTTTTATGTATGTGAGGATTACTATATCTGGATAGCCTTTAACAATTTTGAACTTCACTATCATCTTCTTAAAGTTACAAACTTTTTACATTTCTTCACTTAATAAATTTATATTAACTTAAAAATTACATAAAGTTTAATTATTTTCTTTTTACATGAATCTTTTATGATTTTTAATACTTCAAAAATACAAATTCCCTTACTTAAAATAGAAAAATATAGTCTTATTCTCTTTTACCAAATATCTTAGTCTCTAGAATTAACCTTTATTATTGAAAAGTTTTTTTACTTAAATTTACTATATATTTAGATACATAAATATAGTTATCCAAAGTTAACCCCTAATATGAAAGATCATATTAAATTGAAAATTTTTGAAAATATAGTTAAGTGAGGACAAATATAATTAAGTTCTCTCTTTTTTTTTTAAGAAAAAGTTCTCCCCCACCCCCCAAACTTCAATTTTTTATTTAAAGATTACATGAAGAACTTTAAAAATAAAAGGGTGAAAGAAAACATTAAATACATAAATAAAATTCATACATGTTGAAGATTCTGATTTTTACAAATACATTTTGAAATACTACAGGTGCTAATATAAAAAACTATAAGGCTTAAACATTAAATTGCATATAATATATATAAAATTTGCTGAGAAAGAGTTAATTACAATACATATAACAAAGTGTTGAAACTAACAATAGAACTGAACTGAATTCTAAAAATGAAAATAGTTTTACACATTACAACATAATAATAGAGTCTCAACAGTATCACAAAACAAATAATACAATCGCAAAGTACAACACAAACAAATAAACAAACAAAAAGATCACCATTCATCATCTTCTTCATCATTAACATCTAACTTCTACTGTTGATATGGAGTATAAACATGGTGAATAGGGAACTGAACTGTATGATCACCCCTCAGGTATTTCACTAAAGCATCATCATAAGCAGCATCATATTCAAACTTCAGGCTAATCAAATCATCTGTATGAGCATTTCTGACCTCCATGTTCTGCATCATATGATCCATCCTCAAAATATCTCCCTGCTAAATCATCATCTAGTCCAATAACTCCTTGTTACTAGGATCACTAAAAGTAGGGTCCTAGAAGTAGAAGGAATATCCCTGGCCTTACATCCAGATCTCCAATCAACATGGGACTCATAAGTCTTAATGTTTGCAAGCCCAATCGGTCTCTGAGGCTCAATCCTCTCATCATCAGGTCTGAAATCAACTTCTGCATGCTCACAAAGTGTATAAATAAGAGCATGGTGTGCCAATCCACCAGTGCTCTCTCCCAAAGCAATAGATCGAGTGTTCATATAAATGATAGAGCCTACATTTAAATCCATCACTTGCTAAATACAGCAGTTAAATATGACTCTATCCTTGGTTACTTCACTATGATGGTTTGTTGGAATCATCCTCCTAGAAATAAAATAATGTCAGGCCTTAGATACTAAATTTAACATAAAATACGGAAAGTTGGCTTTTACTCCATTATTTACTTTCCAAGCCCTTTCTCACCAGTCAGAAAAGAAATAACCTCATCTAAGGCTTCATTTGTGGCAGAGAATGAATGGTACTAGCATTTATAAACATCTTCTAACTAATAAAACTCATTTATTTTTCTTGGAGTAAACTCCACACCTTTTCCTTAAATAAAAACAAAATCATCAGAAGCCTCCGAAAAGTTGGCATAAAATTTCATAACTATCTCAGCTATCGCATCAACAGTAAAATAGCCGAAGTTTTTCCACTGTAGAGCAATAATCAATCGTTCAACTTCTCCTCCCAAATTTTTTAAACCTCAATCCGGAATCACTTTCTTATTTTTTCGAAGATTATGAAATCGAGCACTAGCTTTAAAGCTAACAAACTTTTGCTCGTCATATTCTATTTTCTTTTGCTCGGTCTAGGTGTCATAGTTAATCTAGAAAAATTTGATAAAAATTCGAATAAATTCCAAAATTTTGAAAATCAAAATTTAAAGCACTTTAAACTTAAATCCACTAAGTAAAGGTTTTTCACCAAAGCATTTTCTCAAAATCTCTAAAAAAAAAACAACTTTCTGATCTAGGCAATGTGAGAAAAATCTTTGGTGAAAATTAAAAATTTTTACTTTAAAGTGTAGCTCTTACCTAGAGAAAATGAAATCCGAAGTTCTTTTGCCTCTAAATCGCCTTAAATCCACTCAAAATTAAGCCCTAGGTGTGAAAATCGAAGGTTGAAGGTGACTTTAGGGGTAAAAATGAAGGTTTTGCAGTGAAAATCGTGAATTAAAAGGGTTTACTGCTCTCAGGTCGAAGGCGCCGTCGGCGCCCATGCCAGGGTCGTCGGGG
>NW_018222004.1:310640-314755 GCF_001263595.1 Phalaenopsis equestris
GGTACTTAAGATCTCCCACTGCATTCATAATACTGAAGTTCCCTTTCAATTTTTTTTTAATTTCTTCTCCAAAGCAAGAGAACTTCCTATTGTTGGTGGTATCAATAGAGTTGAAGCATGTGAAGAATGATCCATAATAGCATTTAATGCTTCATTTTCATTACCAACATACTGTTCTTCAATAGGGATCATGGGCTCCCATGGTAGTAAAACTTTTCCCAACTTTCATATGGCACTTAGGATTGACTGAAAATCAGAAAAATTGTAGAAGGATGCCCAAGTCCATAAATTGGCCCATTCATAATGATACCCATGACAAATTTAAATATGATTGATCCTATATCAATAAGTTTTTCCATTTGAATACAGTAGTTTAAAATAGCACTTTCCTTGGTGACTCTACTAATCTTCATAGTAAGGAGTAATTTTACACAAATGAAATGTCACTACTTCAAAATTGGATTAAGTGATGAAGTAGGAAAAATAATATATCCTTCATCTCGTACTTCCCACATATCACTTTCATCCATCAGAAAATTATAAATATCTCGCATCAAATCTTGTGTAGGAATGAAATTTGCATAATGACAGATTAGAACATTTTTTTTTCATATACAATTTATTAATCCTTGCAGGAGTAAATTGTAAAGTTTTACTTCATATGAAGACAAATCCTTGGGTAATTCCATGTAGATTTGCATAGAACTCCTTCACTACAAGCACAACAACCGCAGCGGTAGTGTAACACAGAACTTCTCATCCGAAAACTTTCCATCACCTTTGCAAAATGATCTTGTCAACTGGAGCACTTGGATTGATGAATCCATGATTAACAAATCCTCTCTCCTTGATCAATTACTTCTTTGTAATAACTTTATCGTATAATCTCTGCACATCAAAACTTATAAAATTTCTTCTAATGAAAACTTCATACCTTGAAGTATTTCTGAAATTGGAAGTCATTGAATCCAAAAATAGAAAGTTTTTAGGCGTCTTAGGAAGTTTTTAGGACTTTAAAAACACCTCCCGACGGTTATTATGGAGCGAAATCCTGCCAAAGTTCATCAAAAGTCGTCTGAACCATCAAACCGCTCCCGACACCATCGGCGCTCCTGATTGGCGTTGTCGACGCTAAGGTCCATTTTCTTGGGCACCGTCGGCACGAGTGGCCAAAATTTTGCACTTTCATTTTTCATTCAATTTAATCCAACTTTTTCTCCAATACCAATATTTGACTTAATTTATAATAAATTCAATTGTGTATGATTATTATATACTAATATATAAGACACTTATCAAACTAAATAGTAATACATAAACATATATGTATGGGTTGCCTCCCACAAAGCGCTTGGTTTAATGTGGTCAGCCCGACACATAATTTGTTTAGTTGGGTTGACTTAACATTAAAAATTCTTTAAATTGAGGTATGTGCCCTTCATAATAATGTTTCAGATGATGCCCATTAACTTTAAATACCTTTCTAGTGTTAGGATCTTTAATAACAACAGTTCCATAATGATAGACTTTAATCACTTTAAATGGCCCTAAAAATCTGGATTTCAGTTTTCCTAAAAACAATCTCAATCTTATATTATATAATAGAACTTCTTGTCTAGGTTCAAATTTCTTCTGAAAAATCTTCCTATCACGCCATATTTTCATTTTCTCTCTATAGATTTTTGCATTATCATATGCTTGATTTCTAATCTCCTCAAGTTCATTGAGTTGAATATTCTTTTCACACTAGAATCTTTTAGATTAAAATTAAATTCTTTTATAGCCCAAAATGCTTTAAGCTCTAACTCTATGGGTAAGTGACATGTTTTTTCCAAATATCAGTCTGTTTGGAGATATTCTTATAAGACTCTTATAAGCAGTTTTATATGCCCATAATGCAGTATCAAGTATAGTAGACCAATCCAATTTATAAGGATTTATATCTTTTTCTAAAATGTAAAATACGTTTAATTTTACGATTTGATATCTCTTCTAGACCGCTTGTCTAAGGATGATAAGCATTAGAGAATCTATGCATAATATCATATTTCTTAATTAATTTTTCAATTCTCTTATTACTAAAAATGAGATCCTCCATCAGTAATTATTACTTTCGGCATTACATATCGTGTAAAAATATTTTTAATCAAAATTTTAGAAACACTCTGAGCATCACATCTGGGTACAGCAATAGCTTCAATCCATTTGGAAATATAATCAACAACAAGTAATACATATAAGTTTCCAAATGAAGGCATAAATGGTCCCATAAAATCTAATCCCCACACATCAAAAATTTCAACTTCCAATGATTTCATTTCTTCTAGAAATATTTCCTACTCGTTGACATCTATCATACATTTTAATATATTCATTAAAATCTTTAAAAATAGTAGGCCAATAAAATCCAGCTTGCAAAATCTTATATGCAGTTCTATTTGTTCGAAAATGTGTTCGAAAATGTCATCCAAATTCAGAATCATGGCATCTTTCAATTGTCTGTTGAGTTTTTTCATAAAGCACACATCTTCTAAAAATTAGGTCTTTACATTATTTATATAAAATGGGTCATCCCAAAAATAGTCTTTTGAAACATATATAAATTTCTTTAATTGTGGATGTTTCATATCATCTGGTAAAATCTCACTTACAATATAATTCACTATATCAGCATACCACGGTACATCCATTTCATCAATACTATATAAATGTTCATCAAGGAAATTTTCTAAAATTTCATTTGCAAATTAATTAATATTTCTATTTCTATTCTAGACAAATGATCAGCTATTTGATTATCATTTTCCTTTCTATCTACCCCGGTAAAATCAAACTAAAATCAAACTCTTATCCATCTAATTAATATTTGTTTAGCAACCTACTTTTGCATTAAGTATTTAATAGTAGAATGATCTGTATGCACTATACATTTAGTTCCAATTAAATAAGGTCTAAATTTATCAAAGGCATAAACAATAGCTAATAACTCTCTTTCAGAAGTAGTATAATTAATTTGAGCATCATTTAGATTCTTACTAGCATAATATATAAATTTAAAAATTTTGTCATGCCTTCATCCTAATACAACCCCAATAGCATAATCACTAACATCACACATTATTTCAAATGCTTTTTCCAAGTTGGTGGTACTATTATAGGTGCATTAATTTTTTTCTTTAATAATTCAAATGTTGTTATGCATTCCTCATTAAAATCAAATTTCGTATCTTTTCTAAAAGTTGGCATAGGGGTTTAGTTATTTTTGAAAAAATTTTTATGCAGCGCCTATAAAAACCATCTTGTCCTAGAAAACTTCTCACCCCTTTAACACTATTATGTGGTGGTAATTTTTTGATAACTTAAATTTTTGGAGGATCTACCGCCATGCCTTTTCAAAAATTTTATGCCCAAGCACAATACCTCCTGCAACCATAAATTGACATTTTTCCCAATTTAATACTCGGTTAACTTTTTCACATACTTCTAGAACTCTTTTTAAATTATTAAGACATAACTCAAGCGAAGTCCCAAATAAAGAAAAATCATCCATAAACACTTCCATTCTATGTTCTATAAAATTGCTAAAAATTGATATCATGCATCTTTGAATATCATGCTCATGCATCTTTGAAATGTTGCAGGTGCATTGCATAGTCTAAAAGGCATTCTACGAAAAGCAAATGTTCCATATGGGCTTATAAATAGTGTTTTATCTTGATCTTCTAGAGCAATTGGAATTTGATGATAAATAGTATATCCATCTAAAAAGCAATAATATTTATTCCCAGCCAATCTATCCAACATTTGGTCTAGAAAGGGGTAAAGGAAAGTGATCTTTTATGGTGGTCATATTTAATTTTCTATAGTCAATACAAATTCGCCAACCAGTAACTTGTCTTATTGGTATTAATTCATTTTTCTTGTTTGCTTCAACAGTCACTCCTCCTTTATTCAGAACACAGTGAATTGGGCTTACCCAAGCACTATCTAAAATAGGATATATAATTCCAACATCTAATCATTTTAAAATCTCTTTTTTAACAACTTCTTTCATTATTGGGTTTAATCTTCTCTGAGGATCAGCTTTAGGTTCATATTGTTCATCTAATAAAATT
>NW_018222004.1:315362-321724 GCF_001263595.1 Phalaenopsis equestris
TTTAAAGATTGATAAGGGCATAAGATTGATACTCTTTCTTAAATTACATAAAGCTTTTCCATAAAACTTTTCACCAATTTCACAAGGTATAGTAAAATTACCAGAATCTTTTAATTTTTCAGGAAGCTTTTTCTGAATAATAGCACTACACTCTTCATTGAGTGCAACGGTCTCATGATCTGTAAACTTCCTTTTCTTATTTAGTACATCCTTCATAAATTTCACATAACTTGGCATTTGTTCCAAAGCTTCAACAAAAGGAATATTTATTGTTAATTTCTTAAGGATTTCCAAAAATTTTGTAAATTATTTATCTTTATTTTTTTTGCTTTAGTCTTTGAGGAAATGGAGGTAATGGTTTTTCTAAAGGAACCTGTGTTTGTTCATTTTCATGTTGATCATTTTTTGTTTCTTCATTCCATTCATCAACTTTAGATTCTCTTTGGATCCTTGTTTCAACTTCTT
Organism: Phalaenopsis equestris; assembly: GCF_001263595.1. NCBI lineage: Eukaryota > Viridiplantae > Streptophyta > Magnoliopsida > Asparagales > Orchidaceae > Phalaenopsis > Phalaenopsis equestris. The sequence continues at coordinate 315,828 of NW_018222004.1, forward strand.
TTCCACTTCGTAATTGAATAGCTTTAATTCGCTCTTTATTTTGATCTTTTGGATTAACTTCCACAGTACTCGGAAGAATTCCAGAAGGTTTGTTACTAAGTGCAGTAGCAATATGTCCTAATTGATTTTCAATTTTTCTAATAGTAGCCCCTTGATTTTGTAATTGATTTCCCATATTCAACATCACTTCTTCCATCATCAACTTCTTTTCCTTAACTTGTGGGTTAGAAATGGAGTTAAATCCTGGAGGATAATAAGGTCAAAAATTAGAATTTCCTTGATTGTTCAGATTTCCAAATGGATTCACCGGATTTTTATAATTATTCCAACTAAAATTAGGGTGATTTTTCCATCCAAGGTTGAAATAGTTAGAATAAGGATTCTTATTTCGATTATTTATAGCATTTAAATAAGATGATTGAGTAACAATAATCTGTCCTAGTGAATTTTCCTCTAATACTGGGGGTATTTCAGAATAATTCACTCCTATTTGATCAATCTTTTTAGTATTTGATCAATCACTCCTATTTGATCAATCTTTTTAGAAATAGCAGCAATTTGAGATGTCAAAATAGACATTGCATTAGAATAATGAATACTGGCTACTCTCTTAGAATTTACCCTTAGACATAGTTAACATACAAATAGAGGAAGACAACTTAGTTTTGATTGTACAGAATGAATATGCTTCTACAAAAGGTTTTCACATTAATGATCCACCCGCAACAGAATTTATAATAGATCTTAGTGATCCTAATAATCCATTATAAAAGGTTTGAATTATTAACCAATCTGACAAAGCATGGTGTGGACATTTTCAAAGAAGATCTTTAAATCTTTCTCAGGCTTCATATATCGATACCCCTTCAAATTGACAACAATATGTAATATCATTTCTAAGATTAGTGGTTTTTTACGGTGGAAAATAATTAGCCAAGAATTTTCATGATAGTTCTCCCCAAGTTCTAATAGATCCAGGTGCTAATAAATTTAACCAAGCCTTGGCTTTATCCCTTAATGAAAAAGGAAAAAGTCTAAGCCTAACAGCATCATTAGTAGCACAAATCTCAAGAAAACTAGCAAGATGTAAGTTAGGATCTTCAGTAGGTGATCCTCCAAACTGATTATTTTGTACCATTTGGATAATAGCAGGTTTAAGCTCAAATGAATTAGCAGCAACATCGGGATTTTAAATTTTCAAGTGAAGTTCATCTACTAACGGATTCGCATAACCTTTTAAAGGTCTTTGTCGATTCTCATTTATTGGATTTTCTAAGTTATTTGTCATTTCTTTTAAATTTTTAATTTATCTTTGTTGTTCTCAAATTTTTCTAATAGTACGTTCTAACTTTGAATTGCAAGGTACTAAACCTTCAGATCAAATATTTTGCATAAACAAATAAAGTAAGCAAAGTAAAATTTTTTTTAAAAAAAAAAACTCTTAAATAAATTTCTTTTGGGATTTTTGATTTAGCTTGTAATATTTGTAGCTAGTCTAGCGACTCAACTTGCAGTAGTAAAATCCAGAATCTCCAAGCAAAGTCTCTTGAGGCTGCAAATCACCGTAAATTGAAACTGGGAAATAGTAATGCAGTAACACCCCGAAAGGAAACGACACCAAAAACTTGATCTCGATTTTTTATATCAGTACGATGTATGCGATTATATTCTTAATTTTTCCTTGCTTATATTTCTTACTTTGCAACGGTGCCAAAAATTTTAAGATTCTAGAAAAGTATACATATCGTTATCAAGTAATAAAGGACTTTCTATTTAAGCCCCAAATATCCATCCCACAGGGAAGATGTAAATTTGCAATGATAAGTTTTACTAGGAAATTTACAAATAATCAAATGAAATCACTATCAATAATTTTGAATGTTAAGATGTTATCAAAACTAAAGTGCTTAACTATCAACAAAACAAAAATGCAAATTTTAAAATGTAAATACTAATCTACTAACTATGTTTATGTAATGAAGATTTCTTATGTGAAAAAACATCATTTCCACTACAATGAGATTCTGGTGAAATGAGATGAGATAAATGTTTATAATATGTATTGTGCCAAATAAGAGCAATTATAAATCTCTACCCTGATACAGTGCATAGAAAATCATTGGCTAATCCTAGGTTTTGCCCTAAATCCGTGGCTAGGCCAGGAGGATATCGGCTCCCACTCTAGAGCTCCCACTTCCCTTCACCTAAAGGCTAACTCTCGCTTTAGTTTTTAAACACTAATACCGAATTGGGAATTTTAGTCTATCACCCCTAAAGATTTTCCAATTCTACACCCAACAAAGAATATTTTCCTATTTATTTGCACTTAATTCCATGAACAAATTTCTCCTCCATGAAATTAAATGTAATTCTCACTCTATTGTAATTCAATTGGCCAAATCGAAATGTAAATTAGTTCAAAGTTGAAAAATCATCACAATTTATTTTATATTTTAATATTGACACATCATATTATCTCTTCATTTCACCATATCTCAGAGTAGGAAGAAAGATAGAGGGAACTACTAGACTTCATGAGAAAGACACAACAAAACACAAATGTCATATATGAAAGAAAGTTCATACAACACTGATAAACAAACAAAACTTATCTGAAACTCTTTCTCAAAGCAAATCCCTTGTAGCCTTTCCTTATAAATGCAGGAAGAAGATATCTCTCACTTTTCTCCTTCTCCAACACTCATATAGAAAGTTTCACACTAAATCTAACCACATGAACTCTAAACTATAAAAGAAAAATCACTAATGGACTCCAATATGGTGGTAAAATGAAAATGGATTATGAAAAATGGAAAAAATGGAGTGTGAATGTCTTGGAGCGAAAAGGAGTCACTTTCCTGATGAATTTTGGTCTCAAATAAAGACCAAGGTCGGGTTTCCAAGAGGTGCCTCCAAAAACTCTTCAAAAATCATCCAAATACTTTGAACCTTCTAGAGACTGGGGTTGAACCGCCTTTGGCGCTGTCGGCGCTGGTCTGACACCGTCAGTGCTGAGTAAAAATTTTAGTTGTTTTGTTGTTCTCCGTCGTCTGCGCTGCCATTGGCGTGGTCGGCACTGAGTATTTCTTCAAAAATGTCATTTTGACTCCAAATTCCATCCTTTTTGCTTCCTTTTTGTTTTAAGTCCTAAAAATCAACAACCTGCAAGAAAACATCAAAATACATTCCATTAAGGTGCAATATCACCAAAAATAAGTATAAAATATGGGTCTAAAAATGCATATTTTTTTTGTGTATCAGATGTCAGGACTATCAGTAGAAGTTGTAGTTCATAAACTCAGGGTGGACAAAGATATGACCCCAGTAAAACAAGCTCCCAGAAGAATGTGCCTTGAAATACAACAATAAGTCATAGTCGAGGTGAAGAAATTAATCAAAGCTAGCATTGTAAGAGAAGAGCAATACCCCACATGGCTGGCTAACATTGTACATGTTAAGATACATGTTAAGAAGAAAAATGGAGAAGAATGGACAAATATGTGTTTGTGCTGACTTCAGGGATTTGAATATAGTATGTCCAAAAGATGAATTCTCATTACCGATACTAGAAATAATGGTGGACATCACTTTGACACATGAGATTTTCTCTTTCATAGACAAATTGCCGGGATACAACCAAATCAAGATGGTTCCCGAGGATGCAACACTTACAGCCTTCAGAACACCTATCGGGATTTTCTGCTACACAGTGATGCCGTTTGGATTGAAGAATGCTCGAGCAACATATCAACGTAAGCTATGACGAAGATTTTTTATGAACTCTTTCACAACCAAGTGGAATGCTACATGGATGATTTGATCATCAAAAGTAAACAAAAAATAGACCATTTGTACAAGTTTAGGATCATGTTTGAATGATTATGACAATATGACCTTAAAATGAATCCCTTAAAGTGCGTCTTTGGCGTTACCTCTGAGAAATTTCTAGGATTTTTTGTTCGTCATCGGGGAATTGAGATCTACCCGGATAAGATTAAAGCTATCTTGGAGATACCTCCTCCCAAGACCTTGAAACAACTATGTTCCTTCCAAGGGATGTTGGAAGATATGAGACGCTTTATTTCTAATCTTTCAGGTAGATGTCAGCCCTTCTCGGCATTAATTAAAAAGGACGCCAAATTTGTTTGGGAAGAGAAATGCCAGCAAGCCTTTGAGGATGTTAAACAATATTTAATGACACCTCCTATTTTGGTAGCCCATATCCCCAAGAAAATCTTTAATACTTTATACCGCGACCTTAGATGACTCTCTTGGAGCCTTTTTAGCCCAAGTCAATGATAAGGGTAAAGAAAACACACTCTACTACTTGAGTCGTCATCTAATACTGACGGAAGTATCGATGGAAGTAAGGCATCAACCTATTAAGAAGCATTGTATAGCTTTAAGTTTTGCCGCCCAAAAGCTTGGACACTACATGCTTTCTCATAAGATTACCCTAATTTCAAAAGTTAATCCTATTTGATGACCCGACCAGCACATTTGATGACCCGACCAACACTTTCTAAACATCTAGCAAGATGGTCAATGATTTTATTGCAATTTGATATAACTTTTGTTCCCCTCCTGCTATCAAGGGACAAATTTAGCAGACTTTCTCGCTGCACACCCACTTTCAACTGGGTTCCCTCTTAATGATGAGTTACCAGATGAACAAGTATTACAGATGCATTTCTCCGGTGTGCAACGTTGAGATGTACTTCAACGGAGCTTCGTCAGCCATAAAAGACAAGGGTCAGATACAGTTATACCAGGCAAAGCAGGGGTTAGTTTGATCTTTATCACACCAGATAAGGGCATGCTGAGGTTCTCATACCACCTGACAGAGTCGTGCACCAACAATGAAGCAGAATATCAAGCCTTAATTATCGGGTTGGAGTTGGCAATCTCAATGGACATAAAATATATTGTCATCTATGGCAACTCTAGCTCGTCATCCAGTAAGTCACCGGATAGTACAAGATTTTAAAGCCGAGATTAACAGAATACCATCAATACACAATGAAGCTGCTCGAGCAAATTCTCAATGCAACTTTCTATTGGATTCCAAGGGGAGATAATGCCCATGCTGACACTCTAGCATAACTTACTAAGGAGCTGGCATGTCCAACGAAGGATTCCATTGATATCACAGTGTAAGGGAAATAGGTTTTTTTTCAAGTCAACCTCAATAATCTACAAAAGCTTGAAAAAGAAAAAGAAATGATGATTGCGCTTGCTGGTATCAAAGAAGACTGTCGTAAGCCATTAATAGAATATCTGCATACTAGAAAGCTGCTGGAGGACAAGTTGACCAAAGGAAAATATGTTGAGATTTTCATACCCATTTTATATTATTTTTGATAATATTGCACTTTAAAGAAAGGTATTTTTGATGTTTCGTTGCAGGAATAATGAAATAGGGTCATTGGAGAAAAAAGATGCAAAAAGGAGTGAATTTGGAGCAAAAATGATCGAAATGTGAAGAATTGAACTAGCGTGCCGACGACGCCATCTAACCCACCGACAGTGAGATTTTCTCAAAACTCCAGAACTAATTCATTAAGAAGGTCTGCAGACGGTGCGCCCTCAATGGTTATGACCAATCAGGCTTTAGATAAGGACAAATTTTGAAGGGATGCTTAGGCAACTCTTGGAAAAGCTCATCCACAACTTTAAAAGAAGATTTTGGCCGAAATTTGAGAAGACTCTAGAGTTCCTGAGGGTTAGAAAGGCTCCATTAGTGTTTTCTAGAGTGTAAAAATTGTGAGGAATTCTTCGAGAGATTGTAAGAGTGGAGGAAAAGTGAGAGATTTCTTCCTCCTTGCTGCTTCAAAGAGGAATTATGTGTGCTGTAAAGAAAGGAAGAGATTCAGAGGAACTTCAAGGAGTTTTCTTGG
>NW_018222004.1:322592-325392 GCF_001263595.1 Phalaenopsis equestris
GATACGTATACTTGCGTTGATAAGTGTGACTTTATAATTATTGAATATTTATTACATCCATCTTTATCAAATCTATAACTGTTATTAAGTTTTGGTACAATTGTTGAGGAATTAAATCTTTTAGCAGCAGTATTAATTACTTATATTTTTAAGCATATATAAAGTCGTTGTCACAAGTCAGCAACACATCACATCACAAGAAGGGCTATGTCATACGCCTTAGTGGGTGATGTCCTCTATAGAAGATCATTTGATCAGATGTGGCTACAATGTTTAAGCAGAGAAGAAGCACAAAATATTGTCAAAGAAGTAAATGTCGGATTGTGTGACGCTCACCAGTTAGGGCCGAAGATGAAAATGAAGATCAAGAGACTCTGATAGCATTATTCAGCAATGATGTCCGATTGTATGAATACAACCAGAAAATGTCACCAGTGTCAAGTGCATGTGGTGGTCTTTCCCACACCCAACCGTTGTCTCGTGCCCATTCGAGAGTTGGGGCACGGACATAATAGGTCTGATAGACCCTCCGTATTCCAAAGGACTCAGATTTATACATGTCGCTACATATTACTTTTCCAAATGGACAGAGGCAGTGCGGTTACGAGAGGTTACGACACAGCACGTCCTTCAATTCTTCAAAATCCAAGTTGTATACCTTTTTGGAGTTTCGTGCAGAATAATCTACGATAATGGGACAACCTTCAAAAGCACCAAAACGAACAATTTCATCAAACAGCACGTGATAGACTAGAGATACTCTACAATTTACTAAACTAAGGTAAATGGCATGACTGAGGCTTTCAACAAGACACTGGTACAGATTTTAAAGAAGACACTAAACAAAAATAAAAGAGATTGGCATAACAAATTGCTAGAAGCCTTGTGGGCCTACTAGATGATGTTCAGGACTCCCACTCAGTGCACACCCTACATGCTCGTGTACGGGTCTGAGGCCGTACTACCGTTAGAAGTTCAGACGCCGTCTCTCAGAGTCACTATCACCAATCAACTTACAGTAGAAGAAAGTGCAACTTGAGGAATTAAAATGTCTCGAAGGAAAAAAAACTAGAGGCCCAACAATAGTTGGAGCTTTATCAAGCAAAGATGGTACAAGCTAATGACAAATTGATCCCCTCAAGGACATTCAAATTTAGTGATCTCGTACTCGTACTCAAAAAGCCTATTCTAGCATGCCGCAAGATAACTGGAAAATTCGAGCCAACTTGGGAGGGACCATTTGTCGTGAAAAAGGTATACACAGGAGGAGTCTAACAGCTAGTAGATTTTTGGGGTGAAAGACCCATGATGACAATCAATGGACGATACCTGGAGACATACTACGCAACTTAACATTGTTTGACATTAAATTTTGAAATTTTGATCATCCTGAGGTTATTTATTTGGCTAAACGTCTGTGACTGGGTCAAAATTTTGTAATAAAGTTGACCTCAATATAATGAAAATTTTCTTTAAAATTACATACTTTAGTTTTTCTCCTTTCTACCTTTAAATTTCATATTTTACTAAATTAAATAAAATTCATACATAAATGAAAAATTTTCTCACCAATGTAAACTAAAATTTTCTTTAATAAACACTTTGTTTTGTTCTTGTTCTTCCTAAATTTTAGCTCAATGATGTTTTTCCTATCATCTACAGAGAAAAAATGTCAGGCCAGAGGCTGATCTTTGCTTTCAAAGATGGCTAGAACCTCACACTTAACGAGGAAAGGGCGTTGCAGGGTGGTGATACACCTAAAATATGTAGTGTTTTTCATTTTATACCTATTTTTTAGATATTGTGCTTTAATGAAAGGTATTTGTGTGTTTTTCTTTCAGGTAAAGGTAAAAAGCTGAAAAATGCTTAAAGGAGTGAAGAAGGATCAAATTTGGAGCAAATAGGAGAAAATTGGGCAAGAGTGTTTTGGCGTGTAAGCGTTAGATCTGGCTCTTAAGCGCTGGTTAAACAGAGAAGGTTGCGCCTAAGCGCCAGAGGCCCCGATATTAGATGAGTAAATTCAATTTTTGCAAATTTTTAAGAGGTTTTTGAGGCAGCCAATGGCTTAATAGGTGATTACGACCACCATGGATGAAAATTATTGCAAAAGGAGGCATCTCTTGTAGAAATACATCGAATCAAGTCATATTTTGAAGAGATACCAAGACACCTTTTGGAAATTTATAAAAGAATGAAGATTGAGTCTTTGAAAGTGTGCTTGAAAAGAGAAAGTTTTGAAAGTTCTTGAATTAGGGAGTTAGTTCGAAGAGATTTTCAGGGACCACATAATTATTTTATCTTTTTTATTTTAGTTTTTATATTGAGAGTGTTGTAAAAGAGAAGAGATTCAAAGGAACTTCAAGAGTTTGGTGGAGGACATAAGAGTTCCCTAAATCGTTCTCATGCTTCATAAATAGATTCCCCTTCAAACTGATTAAAAGATGTAATATCATTTCTAAGCTTCGTAGTTTTTTATGGTGGAAAATATTTAGCAAGAAATTTTTGTGCTAAATCACCCCAAGTTTTGATAGATCTAGGTGCTAACGAATTCAACCAGATCTTAGCTTTATCCCTCAATGAGAAAGGAAATAACCTAAGTCATATAACATCATCAGATACACCATCGTTTTTAAATATAGCGCACAATTCTAAAAAATTGGCAAGATGTAAATTTGGATCTTCAGTTGGTGATCCCCCAATCTGATTATTTGATGTCAGTCATTTGGATAATAGCAGGTTCTCAAATGAATTAGCCACTACAATAGGTTTTTGAATACTACAATGAAGTTCATCTACAGTA
>NW_018222004.1:325414-326588 GCF_001263595.1 Phalaenopsis equestris
ACATAATCTATCTATAATAGGGTTGACATAATCTCTTAAAGGTCTAAACTCTTGATGAATTTCAACATTTTGATCATTCTGGTCTGCCATTTCTGTAATCTTTTTTATATTTTTCAAGATTTTTAATTTTTTTTGTTTTTTTGATTTTCTTAACAGTTCTTTCTATTCAGAATCGAAGGGCAATAGTCCTTCAGAACCTGAACTACGCATATACTAGCATATAATAAAATAAAAATAAACACACTCAAAATAAGATACAATAAATTTTAAAGTTTAAATAAAACTTTTTAAAAATAGAAATTTACTTTTGAAATTAATTTTTCCCCGGGAATGACGTGAAAAACTTGATCCCGATTACTGCTTATATGCAATAGTTTAACAATAATTTTGATTATATTTTTCACTTATATTTTTATTTTGCAACAAAACTAAAAACTTGATCCTAAAGAAAAATCAAAATTTAACTTTTAATTTATATATATTGGATACCACACAAGTATATGTATCGTTATTAAGTAATATAAGACTTTTTGATTAAGACCTGAATATCAAACCCACATGGAGATTATGCAATGATTATGCAATATGCCTTTCTATTTTTTGAAAGATAATTATTTAAACTAAGGATGAGACAATTATTTAAAAAAAAGACAATTATTTAAACTAAAGATGATTCTTGCAGTAATGAAAATTTAAATATTTTTGGTATTTTTAATATTTTGATAGAGCAGTAATAATTTAAAAAGATAAATCGAGTATTTGCAGAAGAAAAGCAATAAAGATAAAAAAACATCTTTCTTTTTATCATGAATCAGTAATAAGTAATAGGAATTCTGTTGTGAAAGTATGCAAATTGTGTTGTGCCAAATAAAAGCAACAATATTCTTTACTTTTACTAGAGATGCTATAAAGAACATTGGCTAATTTAAAGTTTGAATAACTCTGAAGACCGGCTAGGCAGGGAAGATATTAGCTCTCTTTCTAGAGTTCCCTCGATTCCCTCCACCTGGGGGCTAACATTCTCGTATCAGAACCTAAAAAAATAAACCAAGTTGGGGGTTTTAACCTGTCACTTTAAAGTCCTCTAACTCTACACCCTTCAATAAATATTTTCTTATTTATTTACACTCAATCATATGAAATACATTCTCATTCATACAACCTCATGTGATTC
>NW_018222004.1:326635-341363 GCF_001263595.1 Phalaenopsis equestris
GCATGGATTTAAATCATCACAACTTCTTCCAACATTAAAGATCAATACTCTCCACAACTTCCATCCAACACTTAATTACTTATCATTTTAAGAAGAAAGATAAAGAAAACTACTCAGAATCTATGAAGAAAACAAAACCACACTTTAGTTTAAAAGTAGAAATAATTGTTAAACCAAAAATAAGTCTCAATTAAAACCAAAAATAGTCTAAAACAAAAGATATTTTTTAATGAACCTTCTTCAAAAGCTCTCTAAAACAACAATATTTTCTGGACCACCATAAAAGTCAGCAAGAGCACCCTTACCCATCCAATCATCATACCAGAAGGAAAAGTCATCTTTACCAATGTCTCAACAAATTAGATTTTCAATATTTCTAGCAAACTTAAGCATTTCATGTCAAATAAAAGAATTAGTTTTGTTACAGGCAATAGACATAGGATTCCTATTAAAGCTATATTAGACATGCATCAAAGAAGCCTAAATGGAATTACTCCAACAAAAATGATACCATAATTTCATATAATTGATTTTAATGTAATCATTTAAGCTTCTAAAACTAAGACCTCCTTTTTCTATAGGTTTACAAAGCTTATTCCAACTTTTTCAATGAATTCTGGAATGACCTTTTTCTTCCCACAGAAACTTATTAAAAAGATTTTCAATTCTCTTAATAACATTCAAAGGCATAACCATAACTTGAAGAGTATAAAGAGGGAAAAAAGTAAGAACACTTTTAAGAGAGTCACCCTGCCACCAAAAGAAAGATATTTATTTTCCCAAGACAAAATTTTATTTTTAATTTTATCAACCAAGCTAAAAAAAAAGCACTCTTCTTCTTACCTTTATCCATATGAAAACTCAGATAAGTTAAAGGTAAAGAAGCTTTATTACATCCAGTAAAATCCATAATCCAATTCCTTTTAGAAACATTGATATTTTTTGAACAGTAGAAAGAACATTTAGAAGTATTAAAGTATAAACCAGAGATACTCTGAAATTTTAAAATCTCATTCCAAACTCTTTTAATGGAATTTTTATTAGCATTGGTAAAGAGAATCAAGTCATCAGTAAAACACAAATATGATATACTTAAATTGCCTTTATGATCATAATTCAAACTAGGATAGGAAGTAAATAAACCATTCAAGCAAACAGATAAATAATAAAATGAAATAATGAAAAAATAAGGTAACAGAGGGTCTCCTTATTTGATACCTTTAGAAGCTTTGAAAAAAACCTTGCTTGGTCCCATTAATAAGAAGAGAGTAGTAATTGTCATTGAGAATTATATATATTAGCTTGCAAAAAACATTATTAAAACCAATAGCTTTAAGAATGCCAATAATAAATTCCCAACGAATAGTGTCAAAAGCTTTTTTAATGTCCTTTTTAAAGATAACATTTCCCCCTTTACTTTTCTTATCAATATCCAAGAGAAGCTCTTGCACAATAAGAGCATTATCGCAAATATTCCTACCTTTCATAAAAGCATATTGATTCATGTTAATAATATCATTAAGATTAGGTTGCAACCTTTTAACCACAATTTTAGAAATAATCTTAGACATAGCCGTATTCAAACTAATAGGTCGAAAAGCATCCCAATTATTAACATCACACACCTTAGGAATCAGCATAATATTAGAGGTTTTAAAATATTTCGACAAATCCTTGCCTCTAAAAATGTCTTAAATAGCTTCAACAACTTCAGTATGAATGATGTCCCATCCATGTTTATTGAATTATACTGTTAAACCATCAGGACCAATAGCTTTCCCCGTATCCATAAGATCAATAATATCTTTAATTTCTGCACTACTAGGAATACTAGTAAGCAAATCATTATTGATATTGACATCTCTATTATAAAGAGTTCTATTAATAGGGATTAAAGGACTACCATTACTTTGAAAAACATTAGAAAAATATTGAACACCATTAATAGAAATATCAGTAAAATTATGTAAAGTAGTACCATCCATACTAATAATCCTCGTAGCGTTTTGTTGACTCTTAATGCAAGCGTGAAATAAGACAATATTTCTATCACCATTCAAGAAGTTAGTCTCAGCAGCTTTTTGAGCATAAAAGTTTTCTTCCAAATTAATAGCTTCAATTAACTGTTTTTGGCCTTAAAAAAAAGCATGTCAATCTATATTATTATTAGCATAATCTATTTCCAAACCTATAACTTTTTTCCTTTAGAGCATCAATGTTACTTGAAGATGGCCAAAAAACATCCCAATTCCACTTCTCAAGAGCTTTGACAAGATATTTTTGAAGAGTCCAAATCTTATAACCAGAATTGCCAGAAACTTGAATCTTCCAATTGTCTTTAAGAAACTTTAAAATTATCATGAAGAATCCACATATTATAAAATTTGAACTGGTATTGAATAATATGATTACTTTCACTTATTTTTAAAATAATAGGAGCATGATCTGAAGCATCAATAGCTAAGTGAGAAATAGTATGCATAGAAAAACTAATTATCCAATTAGAATTGGGAACTTATCTATCAAGCCTTTCAAAAATCTTTCCTCTATGCCAAGTAAAAGGGTTTCCTTCAAACCCCAGATCATAAAGCCCCACGTCCATTAGAGTAGCATTGAATTCATTAATACTCATAAAGTTAGGAGTGATTCCACCTTTCTTCTCATTTGCAGAAGAAATAATATTAAAATCACCTCCCATAAGCCAATCCTCATTAGAAGGATTAATAGATTTAATCAAATTCCAAGTTCAGAATGAGCTTGTTTAGTACAACCTGCATAAATGATAGTCAAAAGAAAAGAAGTTTGAGAAAATTGAATAAGAAGATGTAAAAGTTGAGAATGATTAATAAGAATATCAATCTTTTAAAAATATTTCCATAAAAACTAAATTTTATTATTAATATTAGTAAGAGATTTGAAAGCCAAATCTTTGTAAATAAAAATCATTATTCACAATAGCTACCATAAGCTCAAGAATTCTAAAAAAAATTTAAATTACAAGCACGAATAAGATTATGAAGTCTATTAGTAGCATTAGACTATGCCTCTAATGTTCCAAACAAGTGTGTTAAATTTCTTTAGTAGCATTAGACTATGCCTCTAATGTTTCAAACAAGTGTGTTAAATTTCATCAAGAACAATCTTTCCCTTATTCGATCTAGTAACAGTAGCCATTTCAGACTTATCAATTTCTTTTCCTTGCAATTGCTCATGCAAAGCCTCTGGATTAACATAACTCAATTCAGGACACCCTTTAAATTTTCTCTTTCTAGATGATCGTTGGATCATCCAATCCTCCTCATATTCCATTCGAGTAAGAGCAGGACCATCCTCATTAATCGGGCTAAGATGCACATTCTATTGCTTGTCAACATTCAAATCACTAGAATTTAAAACATTGCAACAATCACTAATCTGCTCATTAGAAAGTAATTTTCCAGTAACTTCGTTATTCGTCAAAATACTAGTAGTAGAAGTAAAAGCATTTTCAGTCAATAGAAAATTATCAATCTCTCTATTTACCATATCGACATTCATATCAAAAATAAAAAAAATGTGTATTATCTAAAGATTGAACAGAAACAACTTTGTCAGTCTTAGCAATATTGCTCAAATCTTAAACCATCACATGAGAAATTAAATTCTCGTTATTAGCAGTATTGTGCGAAGTATTAGCAGAAGCATGAAAATCATTCACCAACATCAAAGAATGATCAACAACTTTAGAAACCATAACATTCTTTTCTTTTGACACAACAATATGATTATTATCAAACATGATAAAGAATCAGTGGTAACATTCTTATTATTTTGAATATTTTGAGGAGAGTTGGATGTGGGATGCAAACCATTAAAATTCTTTTCATTATAATTTTTATATTTTCTCAATTCAGGACGAGCATTGTAAAAATGAGAAAGAAGATGTCCAAACATCTTGCATTCCATGCAATAATGCAGGACAAATTTCATCTCAGCTTTCTGCCAATAGCCATCATTTGAATTTCCCATCCAAATAGAATCATGAAAAATAGAAGTTACATCGCGTTCAACCAATATTCGAGCCATCGAGGGTCTGGACAAAGTGCTCGTAGCCAAGTCCATTTTCAATGGCTTACCAAAAATCAATCCTAAGGAATAAAGAACTTTCAGATTAAATTAGTGAAGTTTCAATACGGGAAATCTTATCCAAATAGGCACAATAGGGGGCTCTTCCGCAGGATTGAAACCAGGAGTTCATTTAAGAAGTTTCAGATAGCACTTCTCAATGGTCAAAACCATTTTAGCAAATAGAGAGGTATAATCCTCTTCTAATTGTAATTTAATCATAAGATTTGTACCATCAATCAACCCCAAATTCCAACCACCAGGAAGATTTAACTCAGAAAAAAATTTCTTAATAACCTCGATTATAGGATGATCAAAAGAAAATTTACCAATTAGTGTAAATCCTAAAGGCTCAGTCAGAATGCCTGTATCTTCTTCAGAAAAAAGAAGTGCAAGTTTACCTATCTTCCGAGATGCCCTTTGTAGCAAACCCCCATTAGGATTTTTGGTAATCTGGCTAAGAAAATCCTTGGAGAAACGCACTTCTCTCGAATCATATTGCTTGCCTGCAACTACATCCTTGAAAGATGGAGCAACCGAAGCCATGAAATATGCCAGTTCGAGAAGATCCAACCCAAAAACTCACTGCAAATCGAAACCTAGGTCGGAACTCGACAAGAAAACAAAGACACTCCAAGAAACCTCCAAGAAACCATTTTTTTCTATTAATTAAAAATTTATCTATAGAAGAGATGATTGATCTTAGAGATAGTCTTGTAATCCAATTGCCTAAAATATTTGTAAGTACAATTAATTTATTTATTTTCTCAACTTATTATTATTGATACATTTATTATTAATGTATACATTTTTAATACAATTTTTAACTTGTCTTTTTCTAATTATATTTTAGGTTTGGAGGTCAAATTTGATGTGCAAATATTCAAATTCATGAGTATTTTTTTTTTTGCTATAAATAAAATCTTAAATGATATTTATTTTTTGGAACCCATTTGTCTATAATATGAATAAATCTTGGATTGCAGTGTGTTGATTTTTAGCTGGAGCTTGAATTATTAGTATAAAGATTTTTTAGGTATAACTTGAATGATTTATTATAATATGAATAAATTTGAATCAATTTTATTAACGAATAATTGCTTTTGAGTATTGACAATGTTGGTTAACTATTATTTCAATGGGCCTCCATTTTAGGCCCCATGATACAGGCCCATATTCTCTCGCTAACCGGCTGTGGTGTACGCGTTCAAGCCGCCGGCCGAGCAGACAATATATTAAAACTTGTGCTTTTCCTCATTTGCCTGAGACGTCTCGCATCATACTAGGGTTTCTTCCTGGCTGCGCCGTGAAAAAGGTATCTTCGTTTAATCTCCAGCACCGCGTGGCTGAGATGATTACAGCTTTTCTCCATGTTCTTTCCATTCTGATCGCGTTTCTCTTGTTAATTTTAGCAAGCGTTTACTGTTTTTTTGGATCATTGATTCTTTTGTTGTTGTTGTTGGGCAGTTATTTTTGCATTAGATCTGACGTTCTAAAACATCCGTTTCTTCTCATCGAGATTTTCTGGTTTAATTTTACTTAAAGTGATGGCGGTGGTTGTATGTAGATTTTTTTAAGCCGTGTCCTAAAGAATACTATCAAGTTTTTTTTTTTTTCTTTATACGGTGTAAGTTTCTTAGAATTTTGTGATGTTTATGGCCATATGCGGATCAGTAGTATCATCGGAATAGCCTTTAGCTAACTTGAGACCTGTTTCAACTCCCTGTTGATGCATTATTGGCACAATTATCCTTTTTTTCCGTTAATGTTTGGTTGAGTTGATGTACAATTTTTTTTTTTCACTGGTGTTTTACATATTTACTGCCACTTGGGATTATGGTTCGTTTTGGTTTCCCCTTTAATGTTGCCTTGAGGTGCATTTCGTTTACCTTAATTTTTTGTGGTTTTTGGTTCCTAATAATAAATTTGGAAGTTTTATAATGTAGCTTAGCCTCCATATGTTTTCAAATTTTATATATTCTACTTATGCTCAACATGAAAGCTCTTAAGAATATGATATTCCTAAGAAAATCATAATAACAATATATTATGTTGTGGTTTTGCCTTGAAAAAAAAAATATATAAAAATTGCTGGTGTTCTTATAAATTTGAACATACTGTTGCTAGTGGCTATGGTTTAAGGTAGGATTGTCCTCTGTCCTTGCATTCATTTTGAATTGTCCTTTGTAGTTAGCAGAGATGGTAAAATGTGTAAAATTGTCTCCTTCGGTATATTTGCAATGCTTGAGCCCCTTTTTATTTGAATGATGTGCCATTTGCAGTTTATGGCAGTTGTTTTGAGCCTGGATGGTGTTGTTATGAGTATGGCCTCAGAGTGGAGTGATCATGAAATTCATTTTCAGCATGTTATTGCTTGTTCAAATTGTAAATTTTTATTTTATGGTTGAGTTTTATGATTTTATTGTAAATTTTTATTTTATGTTTTCAATCATCACATATTGCAACCAACCAACAAATTATTAGTCTCACAGGACTCAATAAGATTTTTATCATATTATACTTAAATATACACTAATCTTTTGTATTAAAATAAGTTGTTTATGGTGCCCTTGATACTAGTTTAGTTTAACATGGTTTTTTTACTATGCGCATCTCGAATTTGATAGCCAAATTATAGCGGGACATTCTTTATAGCTTATACTCTGCATAAGGAAGTCTTTTTGTTAGGTATTTTGATCTTGCTTTAGTTTAATTATAAGAACAATTTAGTGCTCCACAATTTGTTATATTGTTGGATCAATCTTTGGATTTTTAAAAAATTACATCCTTTTGATCCAACCCATAAATGAAGCAAAAGTTAGGATGATTTTATTATTTTTCTCTATGTATTCTTTATAAGGAATTTATTGAAGGTTTAAACAAAATATAAAATGGCAATTGGGAGTTGAGGTTTTTTCTTAGCAAGATGAGCGTTAGTCTCGAGATGTAAATCTCTAAAAAAATCATAAAATTAAAAATTATTTTTAAATAATACAAATCATTGATATATTAATTTAATTTATTATCACAAAGACATAAGCTACAAATTATCATCTTTACTATCATTTAGTTCTGTGTCATTAATAAATTTAAAATATTCTTCATTCATTTCAATTTCTTTCACCATGAATTAATCTTAAATCCAATATATTTTAAAATAAAAAATAGATTTATAACATAATCAAATAATTATACTTAAATTATTTTTTTTGACATTTTTGAGGAATCGTATCATATTTATTAAAAATAATATAATATAATATATTATAATTTATATTTTTTTGCATAACTTGATTGAGGTGCAGCTTCAAACGCCTCGAGGCATAAAGCCTTAAGGCGTACATCTCAAAGACACAAGTCTCTATGTTTTTTTTTTTTTTTTTTTTTTTTTTTATTTGAGACTTTCCTCGCCTCAATTTGAGACTTTCCTCTAGGCGTAAGCCTCAAACTTCTTTTTGAACAAAGTATTGTTGTCATATCCATGAATAAAATATAAATGGATATATTGAAAAATAGATACATAATGCTTTCACTATGTTATGACTATTTGTATTCATAGCAATTCATTTGTATGAGTTGCCCAAATGATCACATTTGGTTTAAGTGTTGGTAGGATAACTATCTAAACACTCCAAAATGTTTAGAACCTTTAAAATAATTCAAAATTCAAAACAAATTCTCACACTTATGCTCCTACCAACCTCAGTAGTATTAATGAAAATGATGTTTATGCTTAAGTTTTAGAAAGGAAAATTTGAGAATTGAGGTATTTTGACTTAGGAAAGCAAGACATAAGTCTTGAGGAAGATCAATATGTAAACCACAAAATAGAAAAATAAAAAAACTCAAAATTTTATGCAATTAAGAAATGAAAATTTGTATTTGAATGTCACAATTCTTATGTGTTTTACATATCTAATACTTAAAATTTTATATTTATATTTAAAACACTTGTGTAATAAACTGAAGCATGAAATGGTTTATTTCATTTTTAAAAAGCAAGTAATAATATTATTTTAGATGTAATGTAATTATTTGAGTGTTTTGTATGTAAATATAAAAGTTTAGGTGTTAGATATGTAAATACATAATAATTGTGTGGTATGTATGTAAATGTCTCTTCATAATTATGATAAACTATCACCATATTCATTTTATTAATTATTTCAAAGACACAATTTATTAAAATTAATTCTAAATGTTAATATAAATACAAAATTTTGAAATGAGATTTAAAGTAAATTCTTACCTAAAACTTAAATATGCTACAAAGATTATGATTCACAGTGGCCTCTTCATTACTCTTCATAATTATGATAAACTATCACCATATTCATTTTATTAATTATTTCAAAGACACAATTTATTAAAATTAATTCTAAATGTTAATATAAATACAAAATTTTGAAATGAGATTTAAAGTAAATTCTTACCTAAAACTTAAATATGCTACAAAGATTATGATTCACAGTGGCCTCTTCATTACTTTCATCATCTTTGGAAGAATTATTATTTGTAATAACGCTATTGTTCTTCAATTCCTTCTCATTATCATCTTCAAAATATTCTTCTTTTACTACAATTTTTATCTTACTTTCTATATCATTTAACATTGAGTTAAATATAATATTTAATAAAATCAATGATGCAAAATGGTGAGCGCCACACTTTGGCTCACCGTTGACACCATTTGCAATTTGCTATGTGGTGCATCAAAATGACTTGAGCTATTTGAGCCATGGAGTGCACTAAGTTGATGTTTTAAATTTAATATAAAAAAGTACGTACATTTCAATTCTTATATATTTGTATATATGACATTTAAATTTTAATTTTTTTTATAAAGCACATAAAAATATTCATTCTATGTTTTTTGAAGTGAAATACATCTTTTACATGAATATATTTTAATTTTATTATGAAACAAAATGTGGGTATATATATATATATATATATGCACCATTCGTCAACAAATATGAATAAAATGACAAATTAGTAACACATCTAAGTAATCTTCTATATACTTAAATTATTTTTTTGATTATTTTCAGGACCTAACTCACTTTGTTTCTTTCTTTAAATGATTATGAAGTACAAGTCATTCAAAATTCAGTCTCTTTTTTCCCTTTTATCTTTAGCTTTAATATCTTTATTTTTGTCATTATTAAAGATTATTCCTTCATCATCAAATTCAAATCTCTTCTTATTTGTTGGTGTTCTTCTTTCATCATCATATAGTATATTCCCAATAACCAAACGACCTTATCCATATTAATTATTTATTTATTTTTGTAACTTAAAGCATTTGTTTCAATTTTTATTGAACATATAATAAACTAATTTATTCATTTAACCTATAGCCAATTAGTTCCTTTATTTTGTATGAATTGGTTGATTATGTCCCAATTGCGCTCACATTGAAAAGTTTAACAAATAAAATTGAGAGCTTTCACCAAAAATCCTTTAAGATCACTTATGTCATTTCCAATTTGTGCACACCAATGTTTAAGAATAGCTAGAAATAAAATTTTTAATAAATATTAAGATAGAAAGCTTAGAAAAGTCATAAGATTTTAGATTTAAAATTATAGTTGAATAAAATTTACTCGGTGAGCATGTTTGGTAGCATATTTACGCTACTCTAAATCAAAACATTTCATTCTTCAAATGAAAATATTTGAGTTAATGCTAATTTAAATATTGTTAATTGTCAGGGATAAATCTATCTATGCATGCGTATAAACTTTTCAATCCCATTATCCACATGAAAGTTCTCATTATGAAATTTTGGGTTTAAATAATTAGTAGCATGTAAATGTTGATGTAGCTGATAATCTCATCTGCATTAACAATTTTTCATAAACAGTTTCTCTTATTTCTTTATAAGTTATTTTTTTCCCCTTAAATCTCTTGTTCTTTTTCACCTTTTCATTACTCTTAAATTCATAAATAAATTCAGTTCGAGCACAAGTAACAACTCTTGTATACATATCTTTAATGACTTGGATATAAGTCATATCAACACCTTTCTTCTCAAGAACTCTCCAAAGGATATCTCTTGGAACCTTATTGTATGCTTTTTCTAAATCAATAAAAATCAAATGTAGATCCTCCTTATTATCTTTGAACTTCTCAAAAAAACCTCTCAATAAAGGTAAAGCTTCTATAGTAGACATGCCTGACATAAATCCAAATTGATTATGAGAAATCTTTGTAATATGTCTTAATCTATGTTCAATTACCCTCTCCCATAATTTTAAAGTATGACACATCAACATAATTTTTTTATAATTAGCACACCCTTTTGCATCCCCTTCATTCTTAAAAATGGGGACCAAAATACTCTTCCTCCACTCCTAAGGTATCTTTTTAGTTTTTAAAATAATATTAAAGAGTTTAGTAGGCGAAGAAACTCTGAAATCACCTAAATATTTCTACACTTCAATTGGGATATCATCAGGTCCTATAGATTTTTCACCCTTGATTTTCTTTAAAGCCTCCTCAACTTTTTTACTAATGCGACGGTAAAAAAGAAACATTTTATTATTATTAATGATATCAAGATCGCTAAGGTCGATCTTATTTTCATAAACTTCATTAAAAAGTTTATCAAAATAATTTACCCACCTATATTGAATATCTTTTATTAAGAAAAATACTTTTTGATTTACATCTTTAATACACTTTACAGAGTTAAATCCTTACTTTTCTTTTTTCTTTTTTTGTCTAGTTTATACATATACTTTTCACTCTCTTTAGTATCTAATTTATTATAAAGATCACTAAAAACTTTTTATAAAGATCACTAAAAATGAATTTTTAACGTCACAGATTGTTCTTTTAAACTGTCTGTGGGTCGTTTCATATTTTTACCAGTTCTCTAAGTTTTTACATTTAAACCATTTTTTACAACATAACTTTTTTTTATCATTTCTTGCACATTATTCCGCCAACTATTTTTATTTATAGAAATTTTTTCTTTTGATTCTTCAAGTATATATTTTGCTACTTGTTTAATAGTGTTTGTTGCTTTATCCCACATAGCATTTGCTTCTTCATGAACACATTTGCTTCTTCATGAACATGCTTCTTCATGAACATCCCAAATTTTGAAATTTTGAATTTTACTCGTAAAAATAGATTTATTTGTCTTTTAGGCTCTCTCATCTAATTCTACGATGATGAGTTATATTATTCTTTATTTTTAGCTCTTCATCTTAAAATCTATAACTAATAATCGATGTTGGTTACTTAAATCCTCACTTGGAATGTCATTACAATCTTTACATTCTCAACAATCTCTTCTTCTCATAATAAATTAATCAAATTGTGTTTTATTAGATCCATTCTTACAAATAATATGATGCTCATTTATTTTCTTGAATAAAGTATTAGTAATAAAAAAATCATATGCTAAAACAAAATCTAAAATGACTCTATCTTCTTCATTAGTCACTCCAAAACTGTAGTTACCTTGAATATTTTTGAATTCCTTTACCACTTTAACGACATGTTCATTTAATTCTCCTTCAATAAAAATTCTTTCTTCAAGAAGTATCATTTTTATTAAGCCTTCTAAGTCATTCCAGGCCTTATATCTAAACCTACTTAAGGAGATGAGCACTTATAATATTAAAAATCTTAATATCAGTGATAATCTTAAGGGCTATAATTATATCTCCAATCTCATTAATTTTTACAACATTATCTTTCATGCTCATATCTATAAGTAACCTACACCATTTTTAGTGCAACTCTTACGAGAATACCAAAGCTTAAAACTTAAGTTATCAATGTTCTTAGCCTTTTCTCCAACCCATTTAGTTTCTTCAATATATAAGATATTAATATTTCTATGAATCATAATATCAATTGATTCCATTAATTTATCATTAAGAGTACTTATATTTCAAGATTCTATCATAATATCTCCAACCTCATTAATTTTTGCAACATTATCTTTCATGCTCTTATCTACAAATACACTTACACCATTTCTAGTGCGACTCTTACGAGAATACGAAAGCTTAAAACCTAAGTTATCAATCTTCTTAGCCTTTTCTCCAACCCATTCAGTTTTTTCAATACATAAGATATTAATCTTTTTATGAATCATAATATCAATTGATTCTATTAATTTACCATTAAGAGTACTTATATTTCAAGATTCTTTCCTAATATTAATTTCATTAATTTCATGGACTATCTTATTTACTCGCATCCGTCCGTAATATAAGAACCCTTGCTTATTTGACACTACACCCGAGCGTCGGTGTAGCGGCCCTTGCCTACTTTTCACTGTATTCAGACCATACATTGCGTAGCTTCCAGGGACGCCTTGACACTTACACAATGATCAAAAGGATTCATTTCATGATTTTTTTCGACAAGTTTTACGCTAACTGTCGACTACCTAAAGCAACCCTCCACTTTTCATATTCGGACTTAGTACCGACAATGGCAGTATCAATTATGGACTTTTTTATATAGAATACATAAAGTCCATAATTGATATTCTACTAATATAAAGTTATAAATAATCACATTAAGGATTTTATGGGCATAAGCACAATTTTTGTGGTATGTATTAAATTTAAAAAGGCTGAAGTATTAACAAAACCAACGAACTAAATTGGTTTTCATTGATTTAGATACTTTTGCTTCAAGCATATGATTAAAAATCATTAAATGAATAAATTGAACGAGTGAAATTATAAATGTAAAGATTATTTTTACTCTATCAAATACTTCTCTTAGTGGTTCATGAAAATATCTGCTTTAGAACAATACATATAGTATTAACAAAAAATAAGTATGATTTTATTAAAGTGTGATTTTTTTCAAGTATTTTTACCTTTTCCTTGTTTTATTCAAGCCTGACGGGCTGGCACGACATGATCATTCTCTCATTGAGTGTATAATGCTCGAGTCTAATTAACGCTAATGAGATTTAAGTTTTGAGAGGATTTAGACCAACTTAGTTTGAGTTGCGTCTTGAGGTTATGTGTCTTAGATGATTTTTTAATCTATGCTCTTCTCTAATCATTAACATTTTAGATCTTTTTACTAGTGCCTTATTTTTGGCCATGTGAATTGTTTACACTCCTTTCAAAAACTTGTCAACGTTTGTCCATTTTTTTGTTGCTATTAAGAGTCTTTTTTTTAGTCATGTAATGAATCTTCCATATGTTGATTACAATTTTTGTGAACAAAATTTTATTAAAGAATTACGTAGTCTTTTTTTCTCGCAAAAAAGGATCTTCGTGATTAGTGTTTTTGGATTATTCTCTAGGAGAACTATTTGCTTGGTAAACAATTTAGTGTTTGTCTTCATGATGCTCTTAACCTATATAGTGATGTGAAATTGACATCATCATAAAAAAAAATGAATGCTTTATAAGTGAAGGCAGTTTGGTATCATTTGCGAGCAATTCTCATTTGGATCCCGTAAATAACCATTTGAAAAGAATGATTATTGAGAATACTTTTCAAAGCAAATGAGAAAAGAGATGAAGCATAAATTCCATCAACATAAATCTTAACCAAAAATAAATATTAAAGTGATAAAAAAGAACAAGCTCATGCAAAATGCTACAAATGTTGTAAAATTGGTCACTATGCAGATGAATGCAGCATAGAAAAAAATTTCATGATTTAAGCATAAGTGAAGGATTAAAGAAAACTTACTTTAATAGAAAAGAGATATGTCTTCTTTTTTGATTCTGCCTTCAGTAATTGCTCTAACAATTGCACACATTGATTACTCAAATTAATTGTTGATATGAATGACCTCAATCAGTCAGTGGATATTCTGAAAGTATGAACTTATTAAAATTCTTACCCAAGTCGCTGATGGCAACATCATAGCAAAAATATTAGTTATTCTAGTTGAAAAGAATAAATGTAATTCTTTTTAAACTTATCCTATGTGCTAAGTTCTTAAAAAATCTTTGGATAAAAGTATATCCCCACTTCAGTTAATGACACTAAACATAAATGTATTGGAAAAAAAAAATCATTTTAAAGGTAGGCCAAACTAGCATTCATGATGATAGGCTTATTAATCTTGAAAGTAATCATGATGCTAAAAAAAACATTTTAAATGTAGATCTACCTAGCATTCATGATCGAACGTCAACACACGGTAATCTACTTTAGACTCTAGTGGGCTTGAGGATCTATTATTTTATCAACTCACTTTAAAAGATCATCTTGAACAAATAGTGTATAACTATTAAGTTAATATAATAGTCAAAATCTTACTGCTTTTATTGATATCAACATGTATAAACTATATCCATGAAGGCATTCCTAGAAAAATATTTTGAATAAATTGACTAATGATTAACATTAGCTATTGAAAATTAATATATATATATATATATATATATATATTCTAAAAAATATTTGTGTAAAAATAACTTATATAGCGCACAATTCTTATGTATTTACATATATCCCAACTAAACTTTCATAATATCACATCAAAATACCACTATTACCACTTTTTAGAAGTGCAATATTTTATTTTTTCATACATAGGTTTAAAGATATTGAAGTTTTAGTGTGAGATATGTAAATACAAAAGAATTGTGTGTTGGGTGTGCAAATTTCCATATATATA
>NW_018222004.1:341497-379702 GCF_001263595.1 Phalaenopsis equestris
ATATATATATATATACATATATATACATATATACTTTTTTTTTTAAATCAGGTGTAATTTCTGATAAATATTTTTTAAAAAATGACTCAAATATTAAACATTGGCTATTGAATAGAGACACACACACGCACAAACACACAATTCTTATGTTTTTACATATATCAAACGTAAAATAATATAATTTTCTTTTAGATATTTCTACAAAAAAGGGAATAATAATATTTTAGTCTGGCCATTATAACATGTTCATAATAGTTGAACCTAAAGAATATTGCACTTTGAAAGATTATTATTTAGATAAATCACACCGAAATGCATTATATGCATGAAATATTTTAGATTGTAAATATTTAGTGGTTTAATTCGTATTAATGAATTTTGTATTGATATATTTAATAGGTTGTTAAAGACTTTGTACTCAACAAGAATTTTTATTTCATGTTTTGATTTTGACAAACTCTTGTTAGGTTTGTAATACAATTAAGTGATTCTATTGGTAGAAGCTATTACTGATTTTTTGAGACTCTTATATGACATGGATGCTTTAGCCAAAACAAAAACTCAACTTTTGAGGCGAGTAATGTTAGAGTCGAATTACCTAAATGAGTAGATAAATCACACCGAAATGCATTATATGCATGAAATATTTTAGATTGTAAATATTTAGTGGTTTAATTCGTATTAATGAATTTTGTATTGATATATTTAATAGGTTGTTAAAGACTTTGTACTCAACAAGAATTTTTATTTCATGTTTTGATTTTGACAAACTCTTGTTAGGTTTGTAATACAATTAAGTGATTCTATTGGTAGAAGCTATTACTGATTTTTTGAGACTCTTATATGACATGGATGCTTTAGCCAAAACAAAAACTCAACTTTTGAGGCGAGTAATGTTAGAGTCGAATTACCTAAATGAGTAGATCTTAGTGAGTGAGCTTGAAATTATTTGTTCTCTTTGTGTATTGTATATTCTGTTTTATTGCTTTCTAATAAGTCATTCTTTGATTACTTAAATATTTGTCAAATATTCCAACTATGTTTGCAATATTTGGATGTGTACAAATTTGCGTATTTGTAAGACATTTTTTTGTCAATGTTTAATAAATCTCAATTTTACTCCTTAAGCAACAACAATAACAACAAGAAGCATTTATCTCACTAAGTGGTGTTGGATACCTGAATTATTTTTCTCTGTTATGCCCTACTGAGTGTCATATTTTCAAATAATTCTAATAAATTAAGATCATTTTTTTATGCAACATGCCCAAGTCTTTTTTTGGTTTACCTCTACCTTTTTTAACATAAGTCAATTCTATAACATCTACTCTCCTAACCGAGTCATCAGATGGTTGATGTTTAATGTGACCAAACCATCTAAGATGACTCTCTAAATCTTGTCTACTAGAGCTACTTAAACCCTTTGGCGGATATAAGAAGCATTTGACCTTGCATTAGACCTTGAAGCATTTGTTTTACATTTTGTGTAAAAAAATGAATATATCACCCTAAGCATTAGATCTTGCTTGATATACAATCGTTTACAAAATTTGCTAAAAATTTTATTAATATATACTGCTTGTGCCAACCTAAGTATATTATGAGAATGATCTTGGTGAATTTATATACCCACCACAAATTCTTTTGATTTTTTCATTTTAAATTATTTTAAAGAAATTTTTTAGATTTCTATTATAACTCTATCACTGCTTACTAGGAGGATATCATTAATTTTTAATTTTACGAGAATGAATTTATTTGCTTTACGCTTTGATAAACTATTATTATTTTTTAAATACTAAAAGAAGTAATCACTTGGTTAAATTTTTTATACTATTAACTGGATGTTTCTTTAAACTACTTTTCTTTAAACTACTCACATTTTCTTAATTTTCGCGTCAAATGTTCTTAATCTTTGGATTGAAAGTTTTCTAATTGCACTCTTTATATACTTGTTTAATGTCACTGTTAAAATTAAAATCTTTTCATTCATTTAATATAGCTCCAAATCATAGTTTGTTGCAAGTGCTATAATAATGCTAAAAGAGTCTTTTAATGAAACCCCAAAAAAATCTTTGTAATTAATACATTCTTTTTTAGTAAAATTTTTAGCATTGAACAAATTTTATGTTTTTTGACATTACTTTTTAAATTTTTTTAGTTTTAAAAATTTATTAATAATTTACCGATATTGTTGGTTTATGCAATTCAACATGATTTCAATCCGTTTTATATTTCATTTTTTTATTTTATGGCTTCTATCCATTTTTGGACTGGACACATGCAACTGTAGCTTGGGGTCTTTTGGCTATGGAGATATTCTAAAACAATTTTTTTTAAGAGATGGATCATACTCAAGATAAAGTATTTTGCTATCAAAAAGAAATGCTCTCATTTGTTAATTGTATTTCTAAACTTTAATACAATTTATTAAATCGTAAATTCTTAACAGTTCTTGACTATATTGCAGTGAAATCTATAATTCAAATAGTTACTAAACATCTTATCTCTAAGCAATTTTTTAATTAAGTACCTTGGCTTTGTTTTTTGATTTTGACATTGAATATATTTCAGACACATTTAATTATTTACTGACTTAAAACTAATTTTAGGGCGACAGTGTTATCAATCAAGGTTAGGGGTCCCATAGTACCCCATAGATGTGGAGGTGTTAGAAATTTGACCTGTAAACTTGGTTAGATGATACCTCTACAAAATCTTCATCATAATCAGCCATCTCTTGAATTTTTAAATGAGATTCTGGTTGTTTAATCAAATTTTTTTTATTAAGCCTACGGCCAGGATTATTATTGAGGTCAGCTTCAAGGATCATGAAATTAATTGTCCTCGGACGCTTTTGGAGCATTATTTGTGAAAATTTCCATATCCCCCTCAGGTCTTCTTACATCAGGATGCATTTATACAAATTTTGATTTCGTTACTTTGTGTAAATTCTAAAATAATATAGATGAACCAACTAGAACTATTGCCTATCATAAATGCATGGTTAATAGAACCCTGCATCTTAAATATTGGGGATTGTATCACTCGTAGGAGATAACTATATTTACCATTGTTCATCCTCTTTAACAAATTTCGTTCAACTACTATATCTATGTTAAGGCAACGATGAAGACTCTTTCTATAAAAAATGCCAAACACAAATACTTGTGCATATTTTAATAATGAAGGAAATTATTTGGAAGGAAAAAGCTTTCATGCTATTAGTGCTCATGGGACAAATTTGGTGCTGAGCTGGAAATTCCACTTGCTTATATTAAACATACTTGAAGGTTGCAACCATGGGTTGATTCCCTCCAAAGATCGATGTTATTAATTCTAATAAATTTATCAAAGTCTAAAGCCTTTTTTATTATTTTATTGAGTCCCAAATCACTTTGTGGTCTAATATTATCATCAGTCTTGATCGCTTAAATTGACTTTGTTTACAAAGACAATTCTTAAATAATGCAAGTTAATGTGAATGAAAAACTTCAGTTATAATGATTGTAACTGTCAATAATCTGGCTAATCCATACTGAGCTTTTTGACAGCACTACCTTCTCGTTGAGAAGTATTAGAAAAAAGATTTGAAGGAAATATTTTCCCGAAATTTTAGATCATTTCAAACAATGGATGCTTGAAGAATATTATAAGCAATTTTTTGAGTTTCCAACTCCTATTCCTGTTTCTAATGTGAAGATTTTTATCTCATGATGGTGAGATATTCACCTTTAATGAAGACTTAGCCAGAAAATGGGCTTAGGCGCTAACATTATATTCTTAATAGCTCCCATAACCAACATTAAAGCACTATGGAGACCTTTGAGTAAAGGCTTTTATCTGTAAGCCTTCCAGAACAAGCAATGACAGTTGGCGGCTAATTTTACAGTATAAAATAAGCAATAATTCCTACCAAAAGGCAACAGGTGGTCCATGCTTCAGTGAATATATGATTATGATTTTACCTTTATTCACTTTATTTCTTCTATTCAATTACTAGAAATAGATTGTCTTCGGAATTGAGCTTCGGGGAGCCATCCAATAAAAGGAAATTCCTTTTGTCTTTTAGAAGTACATTCCTTGTACTAACAATGTAGATTCCTTGCATCGGAATTTTTAAATCTAGTTTGAGGTAATCATCTCATATATATATAAGGGTTTGCTGGCATATATTAATGCAGAGCAAAATACTCTTGAGTTTGGCGTGTCTTTGTGTGCTTTGTTTTCAATTGTGTTTGCAAACTTCATCTTGTAAATATAGCTTTTTAAGAATAGAAGTTGTCTCAAATTTTGTGTTGTTTTAAGATTATATAGATGAGAATCATTACCTTGACCTTTGAAATTCGAGATTTTATGAAGCAAAATTTTACACTCTTATTGTTTGTGCTGTTGCTTATGTTGGTGAGGAGCACAAGTAGAAATACTAAAATCATGGTTAAAAGGAAGAAACTTGTAAAATAAAGGAAAAAAAACCAGTAAAGCTTAAAAATGCACTTTTTTATAATCAGTGGGAATTTAATAGGTTATGACGCTAAAAAAAAAAAGCTGACATTAAAATCATTGAGTTCTTCAGCTGCATAATGCAAACATATTTCATGCAAGAATGAGCTCCAATTACAAGAAAATCCTCGATGGGAAAGAGCTGTGGTGCAATGCAATTCTCAGAGAAGCAGAAGGTTAATGATTTCACAACGAGGGGCATTGGGAGGGAGGACATGCAAGTGTATTCTTCTCTTTAACAGCATAATTTATTAGGTCAAGCTGTTTTTTTTAATCAAAATTGAAGATAAAATTTGAATGTATTGAAAATGATTAACATGTAACTAAACTTTAACCCCATCATCCATATGGCATGAGAGAGAGGCTATATGGCGTGAATGGTAAAGTTCTAGTGGTGGCACTGAGCAAATGACCTTTGAAAAAATTGAAGAGCTAATTGAACGGTAAATAAGTACTTTGATAAGTGAAGGACCTTGGGTAGCTGTGGAAAATTCTTGTTTGATGGGGCTGCTAAGCATTGTAACTTGAGAAGAAAGTGAAAAAGGGTTGCCTGTGTTTCATTTCCTTATTTAATACTGGCGGCTGGACAAGACGGTTAGACATATATCTTTTTGTGTTTTCCTGATATTATTATAAGTTTTCATTTTTTTCGCTTTTATGATGTACTAGCTTCTTAATCTTCAACAGTACTTATAGGCTATTTACAATTCTTAAATTTTACAGTGTTTCTCGATTGGATGAATGAACATTATATGTTCATTTTTTTTAATAATGTAGTTGATTCATCTTGCAGTTGTAAGCGTTTTTGTCTGCTTTAACAAGTCGTATGATGTGCTTATCTATCATTATTCCATGGCTTCACTTTTGTTACTCGATTCTTATTTGAATATGCTACAAATTTATATGCATGTTTTTTCTTATTACTAAACGTTTAACAGGTATGCAAAAGTTTAGGTGCTCATATAATTTAGTTTGAATATTTCATTATACGGATTCATAATAGTTAACCATTGTAATCTTATCTTTATATTTTGGCAGCTTCTATTTATTAATGGGTGATGTGGAGGAGTTCCGCTGTTTTATAGGAGGCCTTTCGTGGTCCACAACTGATAATTCTTTGAAGGATGCATTTGAGAAGTTTGGCCGTCTTACTGAGGCCAAGGTATCCCTGAATTTAGAATTTCCCCCATAGTATGGAAAATTTATATTTCCTTGCAGTGGCACTAAAGGAATAGCTATATCCTAGTATTTGGAAGGTTTGTTGCTCTAACTTGTTAATCATGAACTTTATTAGTCCTCAGGTAAGTATCTTAAGTCTCTCATTTTCAATGTTCATTCATCCAATCGCCAATTTTGGGGTTTCAACTCAGATGAATAAAAACTTCCATCCCATGCTCAAGATTGGCTTACATAATTGCATTGGTGATACTGGTGATGTAGGTAAACCGTGTAAGAAAATAATGAAAATAGGAAGGAAGATGAAAATGACAAATATTTATACAAACAAAGCCTCTTAATCTCATGTTTTTGGGTTATACAAGTGAAGCATCAAAATCATGGAATGCAGTATTTTAATGATACCATAATTTTTTTAAATGGTTAATAACGCCTCCTATTTATAGGACAAAATAAGAAATTGCTAACAAATGCAATGATACTGATTACAAATGTAATTACAAAATGACTAAATCATCCACGATAAAATAATTGATTAGAATTTATATTCTTCAACTCCACTGGCAGAATAACACCTCTACGATGAAGGGTGTTGATAAAAAAGGGGGACCCCATTATCCATGGACCGGAGAATGGTGTATGGTACTTCTGATGGACTAGAGGATGATGTGATCTTGAAGGAACTTGGAGAGCTCATATAAGCATAAGATTGATGTCTTGTGGAAAGAGGGCTGCCTTGTTGGAGATTCACAGATGGCTGGAGGGTCTAACACCTCTATGATGAATGGTGTTGATTAAAAAGCTTAGCCCCCGTTATCCATGGACCAGAGAATGGCGTATGGTACTTCCGATGGACTAGAGAATGATGTGATCTTGAAGGAAAATGGAGAGCTCATTTTGTATTGTGTATTGTCTTGATTACTCTAAAAATATTAATTTGAACCTCCAAGCATAAGATGGATGTCTTCTGGAAAGAGGGCTGCCTTGTTGGAGATTCAGATGATTGGAGGGTCCTAATGGGCTGCCTTCTTGGAGATTCACAGAAGATTGGGGTTGTCCAATCGATTGTCATTTCATTTTTCATGATCTACAAATTTCCTTTTCTTTTTGTTTTGTTTTTGTTGCTTTGTTCTCTTCTTTTTTTTTTTCGTTTTTGTTTTTTTTAATATTAAACCACTCTTCATTGTTTCATGTGAACAGTAATGTTACTATTTAGGTAGCTTGGGTTTTTATTTAATTGGCATTTGTTCAGAAAACTTTTGTTAGTTTTTTTTTTTTTAAGAGGAAATCAAGGAGAAGGTTTAAATGATAGGATAGTGGTTTTTTAAAAATTTTAATTTGTAATTTAAATTTGGATGAGACAAAATAAACTGAAATTACTGGAGAGGACGCTTGGTTAGTTGGGGGTTGTTGGAGAAGATTGAAGAGAATTGATCGAAGGAAAACAATATTTCACCATGGGTTTACTATTTGTGTAAACAATAATTTTATTTCTCCACAAACTATATTAATCAACTGTAAACAAAAACTATCAAAGGCTTTGATAGAAACATGAATAAGCGATAATGATGTAAGGATTCAAACATCTTAAAGGAAAAAACCCCTTTTGAACTAACAATATTGAATTTACGTTTATAATGAACTTATATCACAACAGCAATTACTAATGGATGCAAGGCAGTTTAAAGAAAAACTAGAAAAGATAATAAAAGATGCAAAAGATAAAAAGATCAAGTAACAAGATATGCAGGTCTCTTGTCTAAACAAATATATTATGACTCATGGAAGGATTTCAGGTCCCACACCTAACTAAAGATCATAAACCCAGTATAGATAATGAAGGGTCTTATTCTCGTGGTCAACTACCTCATGTGCTTCATTTTTCTTATTTATAGATGGAAGAAAAAACAAACTATTAACAAGCTACAAATAAACTGTTAACTTTTTGCCAATAAATTTTGATGAATTCATAAAAAGTATTAACAAAATTTAATGAAACAAAAATAGTATAATCATAACGTCTTAATGGAAATTTTGTTTTGAATTAAAAATCTTCAAATCATGTTTATAACGAACTTATATTGCAACACTCTAATACCAAGGGTTACAAAACAATCTAGAAGAAAAACTAGAAAAGATAATAAAAGATGCAAAAGAAAAAAATGCTAAGTAACATGATATGCGAGTCTTTTGCTTTTTCTTGTAGATTACCTCTTGTGGGAGGATTTCAGGTCCCACATCTAACCAAGGATCATAAACCTAGAACTGATGGAGGGTCTTCACATTTACATAAACTTTTTTTTCCATGTGATCAACTATCTCATGTGACTTAAACTTGTTCTTATTTATAGTTGGAAGAGGCAACTAACTTTTATAAAGCTACTGGTAAACTGTTAAAAATTTGCTAATAAATTGTTGATAAATTTCAAACAAGGAATTAACAAAATGCGATGCCATTAAATAGTATAATATTGAACTTTAAAAGATATAAATTAACTTGATATACATGATACAAGGAAAATTCAAATGCTTCGTCTACTTCAAATTGCTTGGGCATTGTTCATTAAAATTGTGCTGATGCTATTTTTTTGTTGTCTTGTATGATATTAAATTATCACTCTCACACAAATTTTTTTTTCTCAATTCTACTACCTATGAGATCATGAAGTCTTATAGAAGGTTTACTTGCAAAGTGGTGGGTTTTTAATGAATTTTCTCTATTGCAATTTTTTTTTTTTTTAAGTTAAGTTGGAGAGAAATGGAACTCAACTTGTTAGCTTGTGAACTGATTTGTTAAATAAATATAAATATGTAATATTTAAAATTTATTAATAGTAAATTATTTAAAATTAATTTAAAATGTTTCAAAATTTAATTCTTTTTTGTCAGCTGGTTCTTTATTTTCTTTTGATTTCCCATTCTTATTAGCATTTTTCGTATAACTTGAACCTATAGAATTGAACCCAGCTTGAGGCTGATTAATTAGTCAAGATCAAGATTAAACAAGGGTGGTTCAAGCTCTAATTGATTTGTTTACACTCCTATTAAGCATGGTACTTTATGGAAGGTCGGCTCATCACATATGAAGAAGTGATTCTGAACTCTATTTGTTGTAGTCCAATAATTTTCTGTCCTTGATAAATAGACAGCTACCTAACTTGCGTTATTGTTCATCACTTCTATTTATTTTCCCTCTTATATTTCCCTTCATAATAGATGGAAATTTTTTTGAATATTTTTTTAGTTGTTGATATTACAGCATTTCGTAATTACCTTGGTTTACAAAACTTATGCTGAACAATTATTCTGTGTGGCTGATTGAATGCGGAGATGCCGTTGTTCACTGTAGTTTTTTGTAGATTTTTTGTTGATTTGTATTTGAAGCTATCTCCATACGGTGAAATTGCAGGTGGTTGTTGACAAGTTTTCTGGTCGATCTCGTGGATTTGGTTTTGTTACATATGATGAGAAAAGAGCAATGGAAGATGCCATTGATGAAATGAATGGAATAAGCCTTGATGGGCGGTCTATTACTGTAGATAGAGCTCAGCCACAAGGCCCAAGTAGAGATCGTGATGGAGGACGTGATTATGACCGTGATAGAGATCGTGATCGCGGTCGTAGCTCTGGTGGAGGTCGAGGTTCTGGTGGAGACTGTTTCAAATGTGGCAAACCGGGCCATTTTGCTAGAGAATGTCCTAGTGATGGCGGTAGAGGAGATAGGTATGGTGGCAGGGATGACAGGTATGGCAGGGATGACAAATCTGGAGGTGGTGGAGGTAGCAATCGTTATGGATCTGATCGTGGTGGAGACCGTTATAGTGGACGCAGTCGAGATGGAGGTCGAGATGGAGGTCGCGGTGGATCAGGGAGTGACCGCTATAATCGCGATCGCTCTGGTCCTTATGAACGCCCAAGTGGTGGCAGCTATCGCAGTTGATGAGGCGGTCACTTCTGTCTCAGGTTTGCTGTGTGTATTCCTATTACCTATGAATTTAATGTCGTGATTTAAATTCTGTCGTCTGATAAAATTTGGCAGTGTTGTGGTTGGTGCTACTTTCATCAGAAGCTGTACGGGGCATGCTCCTTGGTGTCTGTTGGCCGTGAACATGCTTTCTTTTTTACTTAGGATTTGCTGACGTGCTGTCCTTTTGCAAGTGTGGATCTTTTACTGGATGATCTATTGTGTTTCTCAGATGTTCTTTTGCTGATTGCATCA
Organism: Phalaenopsis equestris; assembly: GCF_001263595.1. Lineage (NCBI taxonomy): Eukaryota > Viridiplantae > Streptophyta > Magnoliopsida > Asparagales > Orchidaceae > Phalaenopsis > Phalaenopsis equestris. The sequence goes on from NW_018222004.1 coordinate 351,396, forward strand.
ACTGCTGCTTAATAGTTACTTGGCGTGAAACTGATCTTGGTACATTAGTTTACACCTGTTGCTACTAAATTCGAGTTGATTGGCTGTCATTCTCCATTCTGGTTCTTCTTTGGTGCTTTGTGGTCCTTATCTTGATGCCATAGAACCACTTGTGACAGTATTGAAAGGTCAAAATCAATATTTGAGCAAATATGCTTGTGGTCCTTCATGGGAACTGCGTGAGATTATTGGTTGTCCATGAAACTGCAGACTAATAACAACAAGAAAATGGCTTTGCATGTGTTCACTAAAGTTGCCATTACCGGGAAAGCAGTTTTTTTATTTACTCTCGAAGCTATAGAAATTTGGTAAGTGTAGATGCCCTTGATATATAGATGGGACAGTCAATTTCTTCATGATTCTTGATTTTAACCAAGCTAAGTTAAATTTTTTACAGGCTGCACTTGGGCTTTTAGATTTTGTTCGTTATTAGTGCTCTCTGGGTTACTTGATGGCTAGTCTTGCACTTGTTGGAATTTGGTTGTTTGCGTACCTGGGGCCTTTCATCTTAGATACAGTTTGGTTCCTTGTTCCTTTTTTTGATTGGACTGCTCCTGTCCTGTATACGCATTGCTGAAACACAAATTGAAGTCTTTTACTGCTCTATAGCATTTTCTGTGGTACAGATGCTCTAGTTCTCCATTGTTTCCTTCCACAGTTCGCAGCATACTGGGTCGTCCCATTTGCTAATTTATCTTGGCTCTTTTAGAGATTTCTGCCCTAGTTTTCTGCGTTAAAATAGGACTTGTTTTGCCAAGCGAATACTTATTTTGATTCAGCTTTCCCATTGTGTGCTCCCACAGAAGATTTTGCTAATTTAGACCTATGAAGTCAATGTTAAGGGATCTGTCGTCGTTGCGCTGTGGAATTCTTACATGTTCTCTTGATTAAGGTTTTCTCGCTTGTCTTTTAAAGGTCCATGCTTGCTAAAGGCTGTAAGAAAACACTTTTCTACTGGTTTTGCTATTGAATTTTAGAAGCTTCCTTGGATTTTATTTTTGTGCTTCTTTGCGTGACTTTATTAAACAATTTTATGTTTATTTCAAAATTTGTTTAAATTGCATGCCCATTCCTCTTGTTATTGCCGGAATTCAATCTTTCGTGAGCGTGCATATGTTTATTATCATATTCTCCCTTTTTTTTTTCTAGTTGCTATTTTGAGTGCTGGACTTTATAGTTTATTTCCATATATATAAAAAAAAAAGTTCTAGTTTAAGATGCTATTTTGAGTGCTGGACTTTATAGTTTATTTCCCCTTGAAAACCCTTAAAAACTTATAATTGTCAGTTTTAACCTGATTGTTCATTTTTATTGATCTTTTAATAAATAATATGCAGCAATAGTAGAAATGTTGTGATTTTGGGATTTCGGAATTTCTTTTTTTTATCAAAGATACTGATTTAAGTAAGCTATTAAATGTTCACTTGTATATTGGCTGTTTATCCGGGTTTAGATGCCGGCATATAGCTAAATCAGACTATTCCATCTTGAATTTTGAGTATAGTTTTAATAAATTTATGAAGGTTTGATTAGCATGACTCAAGAAACTTTTAACTCTGGTTTAGTCATTTATATTTGACTTCTAGTGGATATAAAACTATCATATTTTACCATAAAATATTTAGTCACTTTATAATTCAGAAGTAAATAAAAGGTATATTCAATATTTAAATTTTAAAATTATAATGTTCCATTTTTAAAATTTTCAGAGTTGCTCTGAAAGCAAATGTTGTTAACCAGCAGAAGCTTGAAACACCTCTAATTTGAGCTGTATTAATAATCCGTTCAAGTTTTATTTAAGCTTAGTTTCACATTTTCACCCGGCTGTGTAGGCTTATTATGAAATGACTTATTTTTTTATTTATATTCATTATTAAGAAAACAAAAAATATTGCAATTTAATAATTGTTTTGCAATGTAATATTTGCCATTTAATTTAAAATTGAAATATTATATCAAAGCAAATTTAACTATGTTGATTAAGCACCTCATTGACTCGGAATTAGGGGGTGTAAATAAGTCGAGTCGAGCTCGTGACGCCCTTAGCTTATGCTTGGGCTTGATTAATTTTTTAAAGATTGAAAAAGACATTAATTTAAGCTAGCATTAAAATAAGATAATAAATAGCGTAAATAATTATAAACTAACTAATAACAAATTATTTAACATAAAATATAAAATATTATTTTTAAGCATTTTTCATAACTTAAAAATTATATTTTAAATTTATTTTATATTAATATTTTTTGAAACGAGTTCATTAGAGTAGAGGAGTAAACGAGCCGAACACGAGCGAGCCTAGGCCCAACTCATGTTTGGCTCGTTTATATTTTGATCTAAAAAAATGTATTCGTGTTCGACTCGTTTGCTTAGCGAGTCGAACACGAGCCGTTCACCAACAAAGAGTCATTTTGACAACTTTAATCACGTAGTCATAAAATATTAATGATTGGGCAAGATTTAAAACATCATTTGAATCTAATTTAATAATTTTTATTCTATTTTTTCATTAATACTTTTAATTAAATATAAACCTTTGTACCCTTGTAGTCAATTAAATTTTTAAAAATACTTTTCATCAAATATATAAATATAACTAATTAGTAGTATTTCGAGTCAAAATGAGTCAAAAACGAACGAACAAATATTTGTTTGTGTTGTTCGTGTTTGAGTCAAAAACGAACGAACAAATATTTGTTTATGTTGTTCGTGTTTGATTCGTTAACTTAACGAACGAGCCAAGCCGAATAAAAGCTGCTCATGAATAACTAGAGAGAGAGAGAGAGAGAGAGAGAGAGAGAGATGCTAAAGCAGGCGATAAAGAGAAAGATGACTGAGAATACTTGTTGATCGCGATCCCCCGTCCATCCGCCATGTTTTCTAAGCCTTCTATCCTCCTTTTTCTCTTGCTCTGCTGCTTTCCAGCACTCGCAACGCCAGGACCAGATGCGACGATTACCGTGGGCTCGTTCATCACCGCCGACAAAAGTAACTCGGAGGCCGCGGCCTGGTTTTCCCCCTCCCGCCAATTCGGCTTCGGTTTCTACTCGGTGGGGAACGAATTTGCCGTCGGCATATGGTTCGTCCCCAACAGAACCATCGTATGGACGGCTGACCGCGATGGTGAGCTCATCCCTGAAAATAGCAAGCTCCATCTCGCTGAAGACGGAATCCAGATACCCAGCCCCAACGGCGATAGATCTATCGCGAACATCTCCACCACTGCAAAGCTTGCGTCGGCCATGATGCTAGATTGCGGTAACTTCATCATCATGGACGTTAACAACATCATCACTTGGCAGACCTTCGACAACCCTACCGACACCCTCATGTCTGGCCAGGTACTCAAAGCCGGGAACAAACTAGTCTCCAGCGTCTCAGCCACCAACCACTCAAGCGGAAGGTTTCAGATCGTGATGCAGGAGGACGGAAACTTCTTTGCGCGCCCAGTAAACACCCCAGACACTTCCGCCCACTTTTACTGGTCCTCCAACACCAGCGGCGACGGCTACACCGGCATACTCCTTGGCATAAATGGTAATCTTTTTCCAGTTAGAGACCCAAGCGGCACTCACAACTTTACTCTGTCTTCATTGAGTTATTACTTTGCGAGAATAGAACCGGACGGGTTTCTGCGGATATACAAGACCAGCAGTAACTTAGCGCAGTTTGCAAGCGAACTGCCGGACGACGACAATGGCTTCGATATGTGCTCCATAAAAGGCGCGTGCGGCCAAAACAGCTACTGCAGTTTTACCGCCGGAGTCGCTAATACTTCCACCGGCTTCGTCCAAGGAGAGGTGGCATGCCTCTGCTTTCCTGGCTACGACTACACTGACCGGAGCAAACCGTATATGGGTTGCGAGAAGAATTTCTCCATGGGACAATGCGTCACAGATAATAACTTCTCGTACTCCATCACCAAACTGACTAACATTTCTTGGAGCGATGACCCGTATACTTACTCCGACCACAGCACGGAGAAGGATTGCCGTGACTCGTGTTTACACGACTGCAACTGCTACGCCGCTCTGTTCTTCTCGTGCCAGAGATGCAGTAAGCAAAGGCTTCCGCTCTTGTACGGGAGGTCGATAGAGTCCACCGTCGCGTTTCTCAAGGTTGGCTCCGGACAGATGCAGCTGCCGCCACAACTACCAGCTGAAGAAGCGATCGTTAAAGTCCCGAGACGAAAAACTCTGCTTTTAAGCATGGCGTTAGCTTCAGTGTTAATCGTTTCTCTGGCTGTAACGATCATCATCTTCTACAAAAACCGAGACCCTAGCTACAAAAGGCTGTGCAGAAACATGGAGACCGGCCTGTCGGGAGGGTTGGCGCCGCGGTTCTTTACGTATCATCAGCTAGGAGTGGTTACAGACGGTTTTACCAAACCCCTTGGGAAGGGGGGTTTCTCCACAGTATTCAGAGGGGAAATCCCTCTGAACAACGGCGAGGTGATGCCCATAGCGGTGAAACGGCTGGACAAGAAACTGTCGGCGGTGAACGAGAAAGGGTTTCGCACTGAGATGAGAGCCGTGGGACGAGCGCATCACCGAAACATCGTGCGGTTGCTCGGATTCTGCCACGAGGGACCCAAATGGTTGCTCATTTACGAGTACATGAGCCGGGGCTCGCTCGCCCACCTCATCTTCCCAAAAGATAAGGCCCATGCCCGGCCAAGCTGGAAGGAGAGGTCTGGCATGGCTATGGATGTGGCCAGAGGACTCCTCTACCTTCACGAAGGATGTGACAACATTATCATCCACAGCGACATCAAGCCCGAGAATGTGCTCGTGGGCGAAGATGGCACGGCCAAGATTGGCGACCTCGGATTGGCGAAGCTACTTAGGCCGCGGCAGTCAGAGACATACACTAGCCCAAGGGGGACTTTCCTCTACCAAGCACCGGAATGGAGAAAGGATGCGACTGAGCCTGTGTCGCCCAAAGTCGACGTCTACAGCTTCGGCGTTCTCCTGCTTGAGCTGATAACCTGCAGGAAGTACTTTTTGGGCGACGCGGAGAATGACAGCAGCATTCTGTCCGAGCTGGTTTATAAGTGCTTGATAGAGTCGACATTGGAGCGGTTGGTGCCGGAAGGAGAGAACGTGAACATGGCGGAGCTGAAGATTATGGTCATGGTGGCGCTCTGGTGCGTGCAGGAGGTGCCTGGTCAGCGCAAGTCCATGAAGGAAGTGGTCCGCATGCTGGGAGGAAATATGAGCATACCAATGCCTCCCGATTCTCTTGTCTAGAAATAATTATTATGTAATAAATGTATTGGATATATTTGGTGAGCTTAGATTAACATCTCTAAAAGACGAAAAAATACTACCTCAATACTGATACATCATTACTTTAATGATGGAAGTAATGATGGGGTGTCACGTGACGTCATGATAAGACCATTGTCTCAGGAGTATTGATACATCAGTACTCTAATGGTGGGGTGTCACGTGGCGTCACGATGAGATCATTGCATACGTGACACTCCATCATTGGAGTACCCTCAATACTGATACATCATTACTTTAATGATGGAAGTAATGATGGGGTGTCACGTGACGTCATGATAAGACCATTGCATACGTGACACTCCATCATTGGAGTACTGATGCATCAATACCCTCGATGTAATATTTTTTTTTCTAAAAGACACTCTAATTCACGTCTATGACATCCATTTTGAATAATTTCTACACCACTTATTTGTTTAATTAAAGTTTGGTGTATGATCTCAACTATCTTCCAGTTAGACCTATTTCTCCTTTTATAATATTATATGATGCTTTATTTATTTATGTATTTTTTTCTGCGTTATCTGGGAGGTGATCTATATGTATTGTTAAGTGTTGTTGCTCAAAAATTTATAATTTGGTTGTGGTGGATGAAATAATTTGAAAAAAATAACTGCAGTGAAAAAAAATAAATTACAAAAATAAATATGATCAGTTATTAATAAGTATTGTTAATACTATTTTTTCAAAAAATAGTACTAACTTTATATTTTTAAATACATATTGAATCCATTTAAACCCTAGAATTTTCTATAGTCCGTGTACACAAACAACTCCATGGAAGAACTCGTATGATTATGAAATTGATGGAAAATTAAAAATAAAATTGAGAGACATGAAAATTCCCTTGTGAATACTTTGGGAAAGCCTATCTCATTGTGATTTCTGGTACGCCAAAGAAAATTATTAACAACGATCCCTCAAGCTCCCTAGAGTACAGAGAGAGATATTTTTAGAGAGAGAGAGAGACATTCTGAGGCCTTGAGAAATAGTTCTAGGAACCAGCCCCTTTTTCCTTTCTTTTTGTTTCCTCTTATACATGAAGGACAATTAATCATAAAATAATAAATACAGTTTTTCTAGCTTCACTGGTAAGCTTTCTCTTACATCTTTCATTGGAAGACTTTAATGTAGAAAAGATCTAGATCCTTTTGACTTCGGCAATGATTTTGGCCTTGAAAATTGATAGGTGCATTAAATGTTGAACGAACATATATTAATGTTGAGAGGACATATATTTGAGCATCCTTTATAGGCTTCGACTTATAGATGCATTTCAATCACTTTGGCTAGCTAGTGAGTATGGCTTAGCTACTCTGGTTGGCATACCCAGTCTGGGCACTTTGGTTGATAGGCTTAACTCAGTTACTTCAGCTGATAGGACCGGTTTAGTCACTTAAACTAGAGCATTCGGTTCCCATGAAAAAAATAAAGAGAATAAGTTGAGAATTATTGTGATCAGGCTGATAGGACTGGTTCAGCCACTTAAACTAGTGCATTCGGTTCCCATGAAAAAAATAAAGAGAATAAGTTGAGAATTATTGTGATATGGTATTTTTGTATATATTTAGTTTCCTGATTTCATTATCTCTTTGATTGAGTTTATGAGATTCCTACGAGAAGAATGAGGAAATAAACATATCTTCCTACTTGATTTCCCTTTGAGCCCTTCGAGGGAGAGACAAAATTTGTTTTTAGGGATAAACTCCTTTATAAGCATTATTAGCTCTTTGGCTTATCCTGAAGGAATTAGATTTTCTCCTTTTTAGTTGCACTATCAACGTCCAACTGACTGCCCTTCTCATGAGAGAAATATTATGCTATTCCGATAGGGAATAGTCCCTTATTATCTGTTAGTGGTTCAGGAATATATTCTTTCCTCTCGTGCTTTGACTTTTACGTATAAAAGTTGATTAGACTGATTCACTTATCTTGGTTGTTGGGGTATGTTGAGTGATTTGTTTTTGTTTTGTCTTATTACGAATGTCTATCTTGATTTGTTGGATTGGTACTTTGTTGTGCTACATAATATGATTCTTTGGTTTTTTTTTTCGGCCTTCACTTCGTTAACATTATATGTCGCTTACAGAAGTTAGGTTAGAATTTTGAAGGGTGTTATTGTGATATTTATTCAAAATGTCTAATGATAATGCTTCCCTTGGTATTTATATAAGTTCATGAAGGTTTGGAAGAGTGGATCTCCACACATCTTTTTAGATACCATTTTATTTGCATGAGGGGAAAAATTCTGTTGTTGGATGAAGATCAAAAGTTTTATGGATATATGATGGTAATTATCCATCATTAGGAGCAAAATGATTGACTGACATTAAAGAGAAACGCCATTTGCAGGTTGAAGAGGAGTCCCAAAAAAGGACAAACATTTTGGAAGAGGAGGTACTCCTTTAAAAATCTTCGGTAAATTTAAACAATCCAACATATATCTTCCATTCCATTGAGCATCCCTTGTCTATTGGTGGTGTCATTACGGTGTGTAGACTATCTTTACCTATTTATCATGGTTTCTCATATTTCTAGATTTATATATCTGCTAGGTGGTCAAGCACAAGTCTTAGTAAGGAATATGCTCCTTTTGGAGGTGGAAAACCCGTAGCCTTTGTGTTAGAAGAAACAATTTCAAAGCATCGGGTTGCTAAGTGATCCTCTGATGGAATTAAGTTTGCATGATTCCCTCCATATTCTTTCTCTTTCCTACCTAATTTGTATGTCGATCGTTTCCAAGAGCATTAACAAGGCATGATGTGGATGGATTAGATTTAAATGGGGCAAGAATTAAATTTCCACTAGAGAAGAAAGGACAAACTGCAGGTGGCTTTCAAATTTAGCTGCACTTCGGAGGACGCTTTGGCTTCTTCTAGAGGATAGTTATCTGACCTCACTCGTGTGGCTGATTTGGTTGTGTCATCAATGGCTTCATAAACTCGTGTTTTGTCTCTAGATGGCCTGCCTATTGATGTTGGGATGTATATTTCTGATTTGGAAACCAAGATTATAGAGATGAATGATATGGAATTAATATTTACCTTGCGAATTCAAGAGCTAAGGACAGACTTTAATAGATAAATTTCCCAGAATAGTAAGCTATAAAGGGCTAACTTTGAAAAGGAGATGGATGTAATGTGCCATTTGATGGATGGAGTTAGTTTCCCACTGCTAATATGATGAAGAAATAAAAAACTAGAAGGCAGAGATAGATTTCCTTTGACAGGATATGGATTTGGCGAGTCAGATAATCTTATAATTGGTCATCTGATCATCCTTCCTCGTCTGCTTAATGTTGGGGTCATTAACGTTGGTGATGTTCAAAGAAATGACATTTCCTTTTTAATTTCTTAAGGCCATGTTGGTATTTTTACTCTTTGATGTAACTACCTTATTGGATTAATAAAACTATTCATAAATTTTGGCCTCTCTGATTCTTGTTCTTGCGTTGTTGTTTAATGTTCTTGTGTGGTGTACTGTTAATTCTATTTGGAGGTATGTATATGTCATATCACTTGTGTCTCTTATTCGAGAAAGAGTGACTCCTTGATTTTATCTTGCTTTTAACCTTCAATGAATCTTTTTTCTTTAGTGTTTCTTTTCAGAATATATTCAATAGTGTCCAGCTCATATAGAAGAGGAGCCTCTGCTCTAGCATGAGCAGTTATGGATGAATTATGGTTGCAGTTTCACTATGTGTTTAATGATTCAGTGGTTCTCATGAAAGAGAAAAAGGCAAAATTCATAACGCTGAGTAAGACTATGAGATTTGTATGTTTCTCAAGTAGTTTTGTTCTAGTTTATTTTTCTCTTTGTGCCCAGAGTCAGCAGATCTTCTAAATTTCTTGGTCTCCTTTTAACCATTATAAACTCTATCACTATAGCCATCTTTAAGGTGATGACGATGTTCTCAAGGGAGAGGGGTATGTATTGGTACATTAATTTGTTTCCTCATTTGTTTAACATGAGAACTCAGAGTGGTATGATAATTTTCTCCTACAAGTTGAGGATAACAAATTTCAAAACAAGATGGCCTCTGAGTGAAGCATGCAAATTTTCTTTGCTCGTGATTTGAAGGGCTGGAGCATTCCTACCAAGAGGTTGCCGACATCGAAGGAGACTTTTGAGGCTATGGAGATGATGACTGAAGAAAGAAAGAGATATAAGGAGTTGCAAGATATGGAGAACAATATCATTAACTACACCTCCCCATTTTTTTAAAAAGATTATGACAAGCGAAAGAACCATTGTTTCGGGTTCCCCGCCAATCTGCCTCGGGTTGACAACACCTAAGGTTGACCTGCATGAATCATACTTCCTATAAACTATTAAAGTAGGAGATTTTGGCTAATCATATCCCAACAAGGCGTTGAATATAAGGGAGACATAGGAGGGTTCGAAAGCCATTTGCAAAGTGCTCGCAAACTTGAAAGATAAATGAAAAGCAATCACCATTAAGAGAAGATCTTTCGATTTACCACATCATATTTATAGCTTAGGAAAGTTACCCGACTTGCAATTATGCAATAATTTACTTCCAAAAGATGACAAAAAACTTGACCCAAATTTATATTTAGCGGCTAGTTACCTCCCCATTTTTTTAAAAAGATTATGACAAGCAAAAGAACCATTGTTTCGAGTACTACGCAAGTATAAAATTTAGAAAAAAGTTTACACACTAGGGTACTACGCAAGTATACATATCGTTTCAATTAATATAAGGTTTTCTTTTAAAACCCAGAGTATCGATCCTACAGAGAAGCGAGATAATAAATCCTTTAGGTTAATTCTAATTTATTACTATTAGGCCTTAATTTGAAATGTCGATTAAAGTGGTTTTTCTAACAACTACTACTACTAAATGAAAATCTTAATTCTAAAGATAACTTATCTGGATTAATTGGTTCGGAGAATTTTGAGATGTTAAAGACTACACTTCTTGTGCGTTGACCTAGATAATGTATAAGAATGAAATGCTTAAAATATAATTTTGCGATGACAAATAGGAGCATACATATTATTTACTTCTTTATTTCTTTTTCTTTTTCTTTCCTTTTCCTTTTTTTCTTTTTATTTTTCTTTCAGGATCTTTTTAATCCTTATCCTTTTTTTAGGTGAGAATTACTATGTATGGATATGTTTTTAATGATTTTTAATTTCACTGTCCCTTTTCTAAATTTAAAAACTTATTTTCTATCCTTAACTTAAAAACTAGGATTAGTTTGTTTTAAAAAGAATTTTCATAGATTTTAAATTCTTTAAATAGTATTGTTCTAAAAATCCTTAATTTTTTAAAAAATAAATTTTTCCTACTTTAAATAGTAAAATCATTTACCTAATATTTTATAGTAAATATCCTAACTTTAGTTTCATCCTTTTCACTAACTTATCTACTAAGTTCTTCCATATCATTCCTAAAAATCAAAAGATTAGCATCCTAAAGATAACACCACATACCACAAATTTTTTTAAAAGTGATATTGAATTAAATATAGGCTACAGAGAACAAATAAAATTTAACTTTCAAATTAGTTTTTCTTCCTCCCTCCAAACTTAAATTTTTAAATATTTTGCAATAATTTCCATAAATTATAGCAGGAAGAAAAAGTAAAAGCTAAATCTACCAGTTACTACAACATCTTATCAAATTCATATACATGAATAATCAAGATAGAATGACTGCAGGAGAAAGTAAATCTAGCCTAAGTCATGCTTTCAATAAATTTAAACTAAAAGGAAGTATTCAAAATTTGAAATTTATGTTTTTATTCATCCCCAAAACTTAATTTTAACATGTATAACATTCAATGTAGAAAATATAAGCAAGAAGAAAAACAGTTCAGACATTCTATCTACCACAAATGTCTATTTATACACTTAAAATATTTAGTATTTATGTACACATTTTTATACCTATTTTTTGAGATATTGTGTTAGTGAAAGGTATTTGTGTGTTTTCTTTCAGGTACAATCAAATGAATGAAAAATGATAAAAAAAGCGAATAAGGATCACATTTGGAGCAAAAATGAACTGAGGCGCCTAAGCGCCTAGGATCGGCCCTTACGCGTTAGTTATACAAAGAAAACTGCCCCTATGCATTAGGTACCACACGGTTAAGTGCCACAAGTAGTTATTATATGATTCATTGAATTTGGATGAATTTTTAAAGAGGTGTTTGAAGCAACTCTTGTTAAAAATATAGGAAATAATTCATGGACACAAAAATTCATTCAATTAGCTTTTGAAAGGAGGCAACTTATAGAAGATTCATTGAATGGAGACACATGAATGGAGATGGAGACACATTTTGAAGAGACACCAAGACACCTCTTGAATTTTTATTAAAGAAGACTTGGATCATCAGTGGTCAATCATCATCCATCTCTCCAAAGTAACTGTCGTCACTGCCGTCCATCGCCGCCAGCCACCTTTTCTTTTTATTTTGAATTTTTTTTATTTTGAGTGAATGAAGAGATTCAAAGGAACTTCAAGACATTTGGTGGAGAGAATTTGAGATAAGTGTTTATCTTTGTTACTACATTTGATTTTAATTTAGACTTCTTATTTGTGAGCATGATTTCTACTTTTAAACTCAAGTGTGGTTGTGTTCTCTTCATGAATTCTAAATAATTTTCTTTTATCTTTTTTCTTAAAATGATAAGTGATTAAGTATTGAATGGAAGTTGTGTGAAGTATTAGCCTTTAATGTTGGAAGAAGTTGTGATGAATTCAAATATTGTGCTTTATTTACATCTTGATTTGGCGAATTAAGATGTTAATACATGTTGTGAGAACTTGTAAGATTCGAGATGGTATTGTCTCAGTCAAAAAATCACATTTGATTTCATTTATGAGAATGTAGTTCATGGGGTTGAGTGCAAATGAATAGGGAAATAAACTTTGAAGAGCCTAGAATTAGAGAACTTTAGAGTGACAGGCTAAAGACCCCAATTTGATTTATAGTTTTAGGTTTTGATAAGAGATGTTAGCCCCTAGGTGGAGGGAGAAGAGGGAACTCTAGAGTGAGAGCTAGTATCTTCCCTACCTAACTCGTCTTCAAGACTATTCAAACTATAGATTAACCAATATTCTTTATAGAATCTCTAGTAAGGGTAAAGAATATTATTGCTCTTATTTGACACAACACAATTAGAATAATTCCACAATAGAATTCCTATACTTGTTACTAATTCATAATAAAGAAAAAGATATTTTATTTATATCGCTTTCATCTTGCAAGTATTTAGTTAAGTTAATTAGTTGCTTACTTTATTGCTTTATTTTCAATTATCAAAAATTACAAAAAGAATCAAACTTTCATTCCTATTTTAATATCTAGAGTTTAGGTAAGAATATTTTGCTAAGTAAAATTTTGCTATCTAATTTGTCTTATTTTGTAATTTGCATATTGTAGTTTTCTTTGTGAGTCGATATTTGGGGCTTAATCAAAAAGTACTATATTACTTGATAACGATACGTATACTTGCGTAGTATACCATATTTAAATATTATAATTGTAATCTTATTTTCTTCAAAGTTAAGAATTCACCTAGCTTATGCTCGAGATCAAGTTTTTGGCATCGTTGCAAAGTAAAAAAATATTATTAAGGAAATTAAGCATATAATCACATCATCGCATTTGACATCTATCTAGAACATCGAGATCAAGTATTTGGCTCCGTTCTTGGAGAACATTTCAAAATTTGTAAAGAAATTTTTAGAGAGCAAGTTTCTATTTTTATAAAGTATTATTTAAATTTTTAGATTTATTATAGTAATATTATAGTGTGTGTTTATATAAAGTTCTTGGTTATGAGTTTTTATTTTATTTCATATGTTTTGTAGTAATGTATGCGTAATTCAAGTTCCACAGGACTTGTGTCTTACAATTCTGAATTAGAAAAAAACTATTTAAAAAATTAAAAAATTAAAAGTTATTGAAAAAATAAAAAATTTCAAGAAATGGCAAATCAAAATAATCAAAATGCTGTAGAGTTTAAACCTTTAAGAGCAACGGGATTTCAATTCCGATGACCGACAGCTTCTTACGGGCAAACCTCACACCAAAAATAGTGCCGACAATGGTATCAAATAATCAGTTTGGGGGAGCACCAACTGAAGATCCAAATTTACATCTTGCCAATTTTTTAGAATTGTGTTACATTTAAATATGATGGTGTATCACATGATGCTATAAGATTTAACTTTTTCCTTTCTCACTAAGGGATAAGACTGAGATATGGTTACATTCGTTGGCACCTGGATCTATGAAAACTTCGAGTGATTTAGCGTAGAAATTCCTTGCTAAATATTTTTCACCATAAAAAACTGTAAAGTTTAGAAATTATATAATATCTTTTTGTCAGTTTGAAGGGGAATCTATTTATGAAGCATGAGAATGATTTAAAAACTACTGAGAAAGTGTTCACACCATGTTATACCAGATTGATTAATAATTCAAACCTTTTACAATAGATTAGTTGGATCTCTTAGATCTATTATCGATGTCGTTGCTGGTGGTTCATTGATGTCCAAACAATTTCATGACTCTTATGCTTTAGTTGAAGAGATGATTAAAAATAATTTTCAATATCCTTCTGAAAGGGTAAATCCTTAGAAAGTAGCCAATATTCATGAAATTGATATTTTTGCAATGTTAGCATATCATGTTGCTGCAATTTCAAGAAAGTTAGACCAATTTGGAATGATTTTTTTCTCAACCAATTGCAATGATTGAAGAGAATTGCAATGATTGAAGAGAATCAATGATTGAAGAGAATTCATTAGGCCAAAGATAGATTTTCAAGTAGCACTAAAAACTTTGAATGTCATAAACAATAAGTAAAATAACCCATATTCAAACTATTATAACCAAAGTTAGATCCCAACTTTAACTAGAATAATAATTTTGGTGGTAATAATTAGCAATGGGGGAACGTCCAAGTAAATCTATTGGGAAACTAGCACAACCAAGGGAATAGTAATTATATACTGAATTAAACTTATAGACTGAATTAAACTCCAGGTTTTAACAGTAATCCACAATTTAAGGATAAAATGTTGCTTGTAGAAGAAGTGATATTACAAATGGGAAATCAATTGCAAAGTCAATGAGTTACAATTATAAATATAGAGAATTGATCCCGGTTGAATATAGTTGTGTAAAATTTATAAAGTTTACTCTACTATACAACGGTGCCAAAATATTGATGTGCTATTTTATGAATAATAGCGTTAAGCACTTAATGATGAGATTCTACACAAGTATATGCATCGTTATCAAGTAATATAAGACTTTCTATTTAAGTCCCAAATATCGATCTCACGAGGAAGGTTTAAATTTGAGATGATAAATTAACTAGGATATTCACAAAAATACAACAAAATTACTGTCACTAATTTTGAATGTTTAAGATACTATATAAGCTAAGTTATTAACTGCTAGCAGAATTTAAATGTAGAGTTTAAAATAATAACTACTAAACTACGTTTATGTGATGAAGTTTTCACATATGAAAAAACATCTTTTCCATTACAATGAGTTTTTGGTGAAATGAGATGAGATAAATGGTTTGAATTTGTATTGTGCCAAATAGGAGCAATTTTAATTCTTTACCCTGATTCAGTGTTATAGAAAATCATTGGCTAATCTTAGGTTTAGTCCCTAAATCCGTGGCTAGGCTAGGAAGATACTGGCTCCCAGTCCAGAGCTCCCACTTCCCTTCCCTTGAAGCCTAACTCTCGCTTTAGTTTTTAAACACTAAGATAAAATTGGGGATTTTTAGTCTGTCACCCTAGAAATCTCCAATTCTACACCAAAAAATGTACATTTTCCTATTTTTTTGCACTTAATTCCATGAACGAAATACTCCTTCATAGACTTAAATATGATTCTCACTCTATTGTAGAGCTCATACTCCATTTTCCAGATGATATGTTTCACAACATATTTTAACAATTCAATTGGACAGATCGAAAAGTAAATTAAGAGCGGAGTTAAAAAAACATCACAATTTATTTTAAATTTTAACATTAACACATCCAAATTATCTCTTCATTTCACCATATCTCAGAGTAGGAAGAAAGATAAAGAAAACTACTCATAATTTATGAGAAAGATACAATAAAACACAAATTTCATATATAAAAATAGTTCATACAACAATAATAAAAAACAACACTTAACTAAAACTTTTTCTCAAAGCAAATCCTTTGTAGCCTCTCTTAGGAAATGTAGGAAGAAGAAATCCCTCACTTATCTCCCTCTCCAACACTTCTTAGAGAGTAATTCACACTTAAACTCACCATAAAAAATCAAAACTATAAAGAAAATAAAAATGACTAATGGTGTGAAATGATGTAAAGTGGCAAGGAGTAGTCAAAGAGATGCGAAGGGGGGTCCTTTTCTGATCAATTTCGGCTCTAAATAGAGCCTATGGTCTGTTTTCTAATAGGTGCATCCAAAAACTCTTTAAAAAGCATCCAAATTTGTCGAATTTTTTGGAAACAGGATCTGCACCAACACTGGCGCCGTCGGCGCCCATTCTGGGGTCGTTGGTGCCATTGGCCATGGCCATCCAATTAAATTCATCTTCTCTGTCAAATGGCGCTGTCGGTGTTGAAAATTTTTTCAAAATCTCTATTTTGCTCCAAATTTCATCATTTTTGCTTCTTTTTTGCTCCAAGTCCTAAAAATTAACAACATGCAATAAAACATAAAAAATACATTCCATTAAAGTGCAATATAACAAAAAATGAGTATAAAATATAAGCTAAAAATGCAAAAAAAATGTTTTTAGTTTAAGTAATTATCTTTTATAAAAAAGAAAAACTTTCTAAAAAGTGCATATTACATAATCTTCCGTGTGGATTCGATATTCAGGTCTTAATCAAAAAGTCCTATTTTACTTGATAATGATATGTATACTTGCGTAATATCCCAATATAAATATATATAAATTAAAATTTTAAATTCTTATTTTTTTTCAAGATCAATTTTTTTATTTTGTTGCAAAATAAGGAAATATAAGTGAAAAATACCATTAGAACTATTGTTATACTGTGCATAAGCATTAAGATCGGGGATCATTGACCGACAAGATCAACAAACTTAACACAAACTCCTAAGTCGATAGATCTAGAACAAAGTGCAAAATTAAGTAACAATTTTTTTTGCTAGGGAGTACAATCACTCTTGCTGGGGAAAAAAAGATAATCTGGAAATAACCATTGGGAAAACTGATGATTGAGGCGGAGACTCTATTTCAAATTCAATGTTTAATTTTGATTTCAACATTAATAATTTAAGAGAACAAGATTGTGTGAGAGGACTGAATCGAGATGGAAAGTACATGGACTTATATCCAACTCAAAAGGGTGAGAACAATGCAGAGGAAGATAAACATTAAGGACATTACACCAGGAAGGAAAGAATATACCATTTCGAGCTACAGTTAAGGACATTACGTCCTAACTGGATCTAGTCAAAAGATGGCTACCATCAAGGAAATTACGCCAAGGAGAAAGACTATACCAACTCAAGCTACCACTAGGGACACTACGTCCAAAATGGATCTAGTTGAAGGATGGTTACCATTAAGGACATTACGCCAAGAAGAAAGACTACACCAGTTCAAGCTACCTCTAGGAACATTACATCCAGACTGGATCTAGTCGAAGGATGACTACCATTAAGGACATTGCGCGCCAAGAAGAAAGACTATACCAGTTCGAGCTACTGCTAGGGACATTACGTCCAAACTGGATCTGGTCGAAGGATGGCTACCATAAAGCACATTACCCCAAGAAGGAGGACTATACCAGTTCCTTCGAGCTACCACTAGGGACATCACGTCCGAACTAGATCAAGTCAAAGGATGGCTACCATTAAGGACATTACACCAAGGAGAAAGACTATACCAGTTTGAGCTACTGCTAGGGACATTATGTCTGAACTGGATCTAGTCCAAAGATGGCTACCATTAAGGGCATAACGCCAAGAAGAAAGACTATACTAGTTCGAGCTACCGCTAGGGATATTACGTCCGGACTGAATCTAGTCGAAGGATCGCTACCATTAAGGGCATTATGTCAGGAAGAAAGACTATACTAGTTCAAGCTACCGCTAGGGACTTTACATCCGAACTGGATCTAGTTAAAGATGACTACCATTAAGGACATTACGCCAAGGAGGAAGACTATACCAGTTCAAGCTACCGCTAGGGACATCATGTCTGAACTAGATCGAGTTGAAAGATAGCTACCATTAAGGACATTATGCCAAGAAGAAATAATATACCAGTTCAATCTACCTCTAGGGACATTACGCCCAGATTGGATTAAGTCAAAGGATAGCTACCATTAAAATCATTACGCCAAGAAGAAAGACTATACCACTTCGAGCTACCACTAGGGACATCACGTCCGAACTAGATCAAGTCAAAGGATGGCTACCATTAAGGACATTACACCAAGGAGAAAGACTATACCAGTTTGAGCTACTGCTAGGGACATTATGTCTGAACTGGATCTAGTCCAAAGATGGCTACCATTAAGGGCATAACACCAAGAAGAAAGACTATACTAGTTCGAGCTACCGCTAGGGATATTACGTCCGGACTGAATCTAGTCGAAGGATCGCTACCATTAAGGGCATTATGTCAGGAAGAAAGACTATACTAGTTCAAGCTACCGCTAGGGACTTTACATCCGAACTGGATCTAGTTAAAGATGACTACCATTAAGGACATTACGCCAAGGAGGAAGACTATACCAGTTCAAGCTACCGCTAGGGACATCATGTCTGAACTAGATCGAGTTGAAAGATAGCTACCATTAAGGACATTATGCCAAGAAGAAATAATATACCAGTTCAATCTACCTCTAGGGACATTACGCCCAGATTGGATTAAGTCAAAGGATAGCTACCATTAAAATCATTACGCCAAGAAGAAAGACTATACCAATTCGAGCTACCGCTAGGAACAAGATGTCCAAACTGGATCTAGTCGAAAGATTGCTACCATTAAGGATAAACTGGATATAGTCGAAAGATTGCTACCATTAAGGACATTACGCTAAGGAGAAATACTATATTAGTTTAGTTCGAGCTACAACTAGGGACATCACGTTTAAACTAGATCTAGTTGAAGGATGGTTACCATTAAGGACATTACGTCAAGGAGAATGACTATACTAGTTTGAGCTACCGTTAGGGACATCACGTCCGAACTGCATCTAATCGAAGGATGGCTACCATTGAGGACATTGTGCCAAGAAGAAAGACTATAACAGTTTCAGCTACCACTAGGGACATTACATCCAAACTGGATTTAGTCAAAGATGGCTTTCATTAAGGAGATTACAGCAAGAAGGAAAACTATACCAGTTTGAGCTACCGCTAGGGACATTATATATGAACTGGATCTGGTCAAAGGATGGCTACCATTACCACTAGGGAAATTACATCCAAACTGGATCTAGTCAAAGGATGGCTACCATTAAGGACATTACGCCAAAGAGAAAGATTAACGTCCGAAGTGGATCTAGTCAAAAGATGGCTACCACTAAGGACATTACGCCAAGGAGAGAAACTATACCAGTTCGAGCTACTGCTAGGGACATTACGTCTGAACTGGATTTAGTCAAAAGATGGCAACCATTAAGGACATTACGCTAAGAAGAAAGACTATACTAGTTCTAGCTACCGCTAGGGACATTACGTCCGAACTTGATCTAGTCGAAGGATGGCTACCATTAAGTAAATTATTCCAAAAAGAAAGACTATACCAACTTGAGCTACAATTAGGGACATTACGTCTGAACTTGATCTAGTTAAATATGGCTACCATTAAGAACATTATGCCAAGGAGGAAGACTATACTAGTTCGATCTACCGCTAGGGACATCATGTCCAAACTCGATCTAGTCAAAATATGACTACCATTAAGGACATTACGCCAACGCCAAGAAGAAAGACTAAGAAAGACTATACCCATTTTGAGCTACCTCTATGGACATTACGTCCCGACTGGATCTAGTAATAGATAGATACCATTAAGGACATTATGCCAAGAAGAAAGACTATGCTAGTTCGAGCTACCGCTAGGGACATTACGTCCGAACTGGATCTAGTCGAAAGATGGCTACCACTAAGGACATTATGCCTAGGAGAAAAACTATAACAATTCGAGCTACAACTAAAGGCATCACATCCGAAATGGAGCTAGTCAAAGGATGGCTACCATTAAAGACATTACGCCAAAGAGAAAGACTATACCAGTTTGAGCTATCGATAGAGACATCACATCCAAACCAGATCTAGTCAAAGGATGGCTACCATTAGGGACATTACACCAGAAAAGAAGGACTCCAAGGTGGGAATCAAAATTCCAGTACTGACCCTGAGAAAATCCTCGGGAAAATCACGAGGTTTGATTGAGTGCTAAGAAAGGAACAGGGCTGGAACAGGGCTCCAAGACCTGCCCCGAATGCAAGGAGTGGTGAGGAGTGTGTCGCTTTATGGGGAATGCAGAAGATTTTGTGATTAGTATGATCGTAGAAGTTCATGCAGTGCTGAATTTTATTGAAATGTATGTGCAGAGATTTAAAAAAAATTATGAGATCCAGAATTTTACTTTGTTGCATTTATTTTACGACTTGGACCCAGTTTTAGACAAGTGCGACATCTAAGCCTCTAAGAACGTTTCTTTTTCTCTGAAATATGAGGCACAGTGCTTTTTAAAATATCGTCCACTGACTAAGGACAAGTGTTAGAGCATAACCCAATCTTTAAGGTGCTATCAGAGATATTCTTTCAAGTACCTATAAAGATGTGTTATCTCTAAGGAAACCATTGCTGAAGAGGCCATGAGTTCATAGCTCTATTTGTAGTAGTTGTCGTTTGCTTTCACACTAATTCTGTAAAAGTTGTTCATGTCATCTTTGAGGAGTCACTCTGACGTTCTTCAAATTGTTGTTGGAGTTATATGTACTGGGTAACAAAGGATATGATCTTAGGGTTGAATTTCCATTAAATGCTAATATCATCATCATCTCCTTAATTATTTCTTCCTAAGCCTAAGAAGATTTCAGAATTTTGGTCTTGTGATCAAAATATTTTTTGCTTCCCAAAGATATTTCTGAGTTAATTAATAACCAACCAAAAGACTCAAGATCATTAAACCTTTTCTTGAATATAATATAGGAAGAATTTTTTTAAGAGAGCATTTCAAGTTTCATTAATTAGGGGAAACTTAGACACCAATTTTCGATTATATATCCACCTAAAGCTTCTTCTCAGGGAGACTCTTCTTTTTGCTTTGATTTTTTTATCAAACTTTTCAAAAAAAAAAATTTCTTTTCTTCTTCTCTTTTCTTTTTTTTTTTCTTTCCCCATGTTTTATTGAGAATTACTATATCTGGTAAAGCATGGTTTAAAGGTTTTGAATATGAGGTTTTGAATATATTAATTAAGACACCAATTTTTTATTTTATGCTCACCTCAAGCTTCTTCTCTAGGGATTTTTCACACAATTTTTTTTGGTGCTCCCTTTATTTTCTGAGAATTACAATATCTGGTGGAACATATTTCTTTTAAAGATTTTAAATGTCCAAAATCCCCTAACAAATAATCCTTAAATATTTCTTAAGTCAAATTCTGAGATATTATAACTCGTCCGAAAGTCAGGACCCAGTCACGTGGCAGGAAATTAAAAGGCTTATGATATCCTGGGTCAATTACTCATATTTCAATCACACTATATTATTTTGAAATCAACTTAGGACCTAGTCCAAATTCTTTAAAGTGTGTGCCTCAGTTATTAGGGCATTAGTTTCATTCTTCTCTAAAGTTATATTCGTATCAAAACATCCAAATTTTTCTTTTGAGGTGATGAGTCTTTTTTAAGTATTGAATAATTATGAACAACAACAAACTCTTTCTTTTCATTAATTGCGGTGGAAGGGATGAGATAAACTAACATTGATCCTGCTAATATACCCTTTTAACAAAAATAGTAATAAAATAGTAGCCAAGAGGCATTTCATTCGTTGTCAGCTGCGTAGGGGTCAGTTGGAACAAATAGATCAACTGAAATCATATTGATAGAACCTCTTTCAGGTTCTTTTTAAATATTCTTCTGGGATCGTGATATTTCTTTCTTTGAAATTCCTCTCGAGCCAACCCTTAAAATAGAAACATCCCTCTATAATGTGTGCCTGCATCCTGTGATACGGACAAGAGATGGGATGACCCTTTTTATCCATCTCCTCTGGCCTCCTCGAATCTGGTAATCTGAATTCTGGCTTCTTCATTAAGTTTCTGAACATCTTTGGCATGACTTTATCTTTGAAAGAGTATACCCTGTTCATCCTTTCTGCAAAAGTTAGACATCGTCTACACTCTATCAGGTATGGCCCTCCCTGAAAAGACTGCTGGTTGGACTGATCATACTATCGTTCTTACTAAGGTTGAGGGTGATGCGACGACTGTTGAGGAATCTGACGAGAATGCTCAGCCTAAATTTTCATTGGCTGCTTCCCTTTATCAACTGTTGCTAACATTTTGGGTTTCTTTTCGAACACCCTAGACGATCTGAACTTCTCGGTTTCTTTTTAGAAATCCAAATGCTTAACTTCTTCTTGCAAACTGTTAGCTTTGCTAAGTAGCTTTTCATAGGAACTGACAGAAAATCAATGTTTCATTACCTCTGATATTGCCACAATTGGCTTGGAAATGTGCTATGTACAGTCTGAGATTTCTAGTCTCATCAAATATCTTAAAGTTTGGTGACACAAAACCCTTAGGGTAGGGTACGACATCGAACTCCTCTGGGAAGGGTCTACCCTTTAAAATCAATGCACCACCCTTAAACTAGGCTAAGGCCTCCCGAACTTCTTCGACCATTTGTTTAAATTAATTTTCTAGTATGAAGCTTTGGACATAGTACTTTTTTGATTGTTCATCAGATGTGAACTCTTTTTTTTCATCTGCAACATGAATGGTTTCCGGTTGGTTCGTTTCTGGAGGTGTCATCTGTGGTGATTGTAGCTATCTTTTCATTGCAGTCACGACGATCGTAAATTCTTCAATTTTCTTTTGAGAAAAATGATCTGTTCGTCCCTTTATTGGATGACCCCTTGCCTCTCATCTGTGACGTTATCCTCTCCAGAAGATGGAACGTCGCATGTGGATAACTCGACCCGGGTCTCGATGACATTGATTTCTATTAATCCTCTGTCCATGTAATTTGGCACATCGTAATTTTCATCATTCATATCTTTTTTTGTTCTTCAGAAAATTGCGCAATATTGGTTCAGAGTTTCTCTAGCTTAGCCTCGATTGACATTCCTTCGAATATATATAGTTTAGAAAAATATGAAATCAAACCGACCCCATGTTTTTAATAGTTTAAACAAAAGAGCACTATACCTCAAACGATGTATCTCTCCTGAAGGATAAATACAAGACTTGAGGATGAAGCTCGATTAAATAAATTAAGAAATATATGACATCCATTTGGTCTGCGAAACCATGTTATTTGCCGACAACTTTCCCTATTTAATACAAAGAATTAAATAGGGTTTATATTAAGCTGGGTTTGGAAAAGCTGCCTATAAGGACAAGCCCTTATAGTTAATTACATCTAAAATGACCAGAATCACTCAAGAAAACTCTCGATAAAAATCATGGAATATTATCTTCAAAGAGGTCAAAAAGACTTTTCAATGAAATCGGACAAAGAGGTGTGAAAGGGGAATGACTCAAATTTGGAACATTTTGTTTTTTGAATCTAAAGGAAGAAGAAAGAAGAACTAGGGGATGTAGGGGATGTCATAGATCTGAAGGAGAACCTCGGTGACTTCCCAAGCTACCCTATAGTTTAGCTTCAATTTTGGAGAGAGATTACTTAAATTCTTCATCCTTCAAAGTTTATTAATTATGGCTTACATCTATATGAGACAATCACACAAATAGCCTGGAAGATATGAAGATTTAGTTCGTAACGAACGACAACCTTGGAATCCTAAGATGGGTTAAGGCTTATATTGTATAACAGAACCAAACAAAGGCCTAAAGATGAGTTGAGGATTTATGTTACATAAACAAACAACCTCAAAATCTTATGGATTGTTGTTTAATTCTAAGGAATGGTTTAGCTGGTGTAGACATGTTTTACTGTTGAAGATGGCCGCGCTACCCACAATGCTAGCTCTAATCTCTTTATCATGACAAGTTTAAGTTTTCTAACATGTCAAGTCATGATGTTAAATCAAATGTTCCTATGGTTATGGTTTTTTAAATGTTATGGGGCATATTAAAGTTGACTTGAGTGACACGAGTTAGGATCCTACGATTCCCTCGTTCCGACACCACTATTTTATATCAGATTCACTTAGCCCAAATGAATTTAGTAAACTCAACTTAATGAGCTTCATACTTTCATTTAAGTCGTAGGAAATCTCATTAGCACCCGAAGGTTAACTCTTCTGAGGAATTTCCGATCATCCAATAGAGACGTCTTGATTTAGTTGCAATTCTTGTTGTGATGTTTGTGATTAAATTTTAAGTTGTTTTATACTTTGAATGTTGTGGCAGTGAATTTTATCTTGGTTGATTTTAGTTTTGGTTTTGGCTTTACGGCTATCCAAATAGTTTTGGTTTTCATGCAGGGTGACGTCGTTGTTTAACATGTAAACTCGAGATAAGAAGTACACAAAGGCAAATATAATAATTTAAAAGCGTACCTATTCCCTTATCTGCATCCTCACTGAAATATTTCAACTAGAACAAAATATAACAAGTTTGATTTATCCTTCAAAATGTCCAAGAGATTCCAAAGTGTTTGGAGGATGACCCTGAACCGCCCTTGAAATGTCCCGAGTCCACTTTCAACTTATCAAATTATTCTTTTAATCATCCCAAGATCGAATTAAAACTTAAGTACCTAAAGAGTAAGAAAATCAAATAGTCACTTAACATTTCATTTTGATAGTTATGTGAGTGGATGCCCCAAAGGGCGAATTCAAAGTTATTAAGGACTTTAATACCTCAAATTAAAGTAGGGCTTAAAATGTTTGAAAATATTTATTATTTAACTATGTTCATCTTTTCTAATCCCGATTAAGCCAATTTCGCATATCAGCCTAATTCATTATTAGACCTCTTTTTAACTTCAATTTTCAAAGTCATTTAAAACAATTTAAATGTTGAATTAGAATTTCTATCAAAATCATATTTATATATATATGGCTCAATGATAATGACTCTATTTCTTTAGATGCTGATTATAAACATCTGTTAATGCAAACTGAAATAGATAGGACTCCCATAGATAGGACCCATTTCAATGCAGACAGATCCTATACTTTGAACCTTAAGCTTATTGATCCTCCTACTGATATAGAGGTTTGGATGGCTATTAGCTCATTTGATTGCTCTAAATCTGCTGGTCCAGATGGTTTCACTGCAGACTTTTATAAGAAATATTGAGACTTAATTAAGAAGGATTTTACTGCAGCAATTAGGAGCTTTTTCCAGGGAAATAATCTACCTCATTATTTCAGTGCAACTAGCCTTGTGCTGATTCCCAAGGCTGATGTTCAGAATAAATGGGAACATTTCAGACCTATTTGTCTCACTGCTGTTGTTAGCAAAGTAATAAGTAAAATCGTAGTCAAAAGGTTGCAGCCACACTTGGATAGACTTATTTGCTCATATTAGTATGCATTTGTTAAAGGGAGATATATCTCAGATAATGTTCTTCTTACTCAGGAGCTAGTGCTGGACTTGGACAAACCTTGTAGCGGGGGTAATCTAATTTACAAACTTGATATCAAGAAAGCTTATGACTCTATCAGCTGGTCTTTTATTTTGGAAATTCTATCTGCTAGAGGTTTCTCTGCTGATTTTTATTCCCTCATACATAGGTGCCTTGCTAACAACCATCATTCTATTCTTATTAATGAGCAACTTAGGGGTTCTTTTAATGCTACCAGAGGGCTAAAACAAGGGGATCCACTCTCCCCTACTATTTTCGTTTTGGATGAATCACAGGATCCTCAATGATAACTACTCTAAATACCATCATAGGTCAAATTTGGTTATTTCACATTCACTTTATGCTGATGACATCATGGTCTTCTCTAGCTCCCATAAGAATGCTGTCAAGAAGGTCACCAAGTGCCTCAAAGTTCTTCAGGACAACTCAGGTATGTGATTTAATAAGGATAAATGCCAACTGATTTTCAATAAAAGAATTACTTCTAGATATAGACAGTGGATAGCTAAGTACACTAGTTTCAATTGCACACGTCTTCCAATCAAATATCTGGGGGTCCCTCTTATTATGGGTAGAGCTAAGCAAATTCAGTTTGAGGAAGTCCACAACAAAATTAATTCCTATCTTTCTTGTTGGACCAATTCATTTTTATCTAATGGTGGAATCACCATTCTCAAAAGCATCCTCACTACTCTTCCTTCTTATATTCTTCAAATGACCAACCTTAAGAAAAGTACCAAATTGGTTAAAGAATGAAAATAAAAAGTTGGTGCCTAATTCTTTACATAATTAATTAAACTTGACAGCAATTACATTGGGCTTCCTGGCAAAAAGTTGTTAAACCATTTATGGCTCGTGGTATTGGCTTCAAAGGGCTTCAACAACTCTTTCATGTTAACCTTTGCAAGATATGGATTAAATTCAGAGAACAGTCATCCTTTTGGGCAAAATTTATGATGGGAAAGTATTGTAAGGAACAACACCCCTCTTTTGCTATTAGGAAAATTAGAGACTCCAAATTATGGGTAAGCATGCTTAAAGTTAGAGACCAAGCTGAAAATTTATTTCTCTAGGAGCTGGGGAAAGGTGATGTTAACTTTTGGTTGGACCACTGGTGTTTAGGTGTCCTGAAGATTGGCTCACTTCTGTTACAAGCCTTCCTCATACTGATACTCATGCTGCTGACTATTGGAAGGAGAATCATTGGTCTCTCACTAAACTGAGCTCTATTCTACATGAACCTTATATTACCCAGATCTCCAATATACCTTTTGACAGGGATAGGCCTGATAAAATTTTATGGAAAACTCATGCACATGAAAGTCTCACCAAAGCCATATACTCTAGTCTTTTCTGCTGGGATGAAGTCCATTGGGGGAATGTTATATGGAATAAATTCTTGTCACCTTCCATGTCAATGTCCTTTTTCATTTGGAAAACTATGCCCAACTTACTACCTACTGATGACATACTTTAAATGAAAGGTCTTAGGGGACCCTCTAGATGCCACTTATGCTTGGAGAAAGAGGAATCCATCTCCCACCTTTTTTTTATTGCAGATTTTCACAAGATGTCTGGACTGAACTTTTTTCTCACCTAACCCTGAGGAAATTTGTCTTCAAGTGGGATGAAATTAATGGTTTACGGCATAGTTGGAACACTTAAGAGATTGCTCCCATTCCTTTTTAAGTTGCTTCGTTTATTTTGATGGCTAGGAACTTTGCTAAATATGAGACCAAGATCACTACTGTAGCTGGTGTGGTGAGAAACTGTATGACCTTTATCCAAAAACCAACAAAAACATTTCCCTAATATTTGTTCTACTACGATTCAGACTTCCTCTCCATATACTATTGCCAAAGTCTTTTGGAGACCTCCTAGCCCTCATATAATTAAGATAAATACTGATGGCAGCTTTGCTGATTATGATGCTGGGGTGGGAGGAATTTTCAGAAACCATCATGGGAAGTGCCTTCTTTTCTTCCATGCTCCTGTTATTGCTGTTGATGATTTGGAAATTGAATTAATTGCAATTTTTTGGGCACTTTTGATTGCAGTAAAGATAAACTGGACACATCTTTGGATTGAAGTGGATTCTACTATCCTTATTAATCTGTTTGATCAAGAGGGGTCATCATCTTGGCGCCATTCTTATTGGGTTCAAAAAATTAAATTGCTTGTAGCCCAAACCACCACCAACCTATCTTTTAACTATAGAGAAGGGAACAGACCTACAAATTTGTTAGCTAGACATTGGTTAAATTCCAATTCTATCGTTGTCTCTTCTACTCCACCACCTCCACTTAAATTCTTGATTGTTGGGGACATTATTGATGTCCCACATTTCAAAATTGTAAATTGATTTATCCATTCTTTTGAGGATCCCCTAAGTTTATGTTTTGCAGTTTTTGTGTTTTTAGAGGGATCCTTGTGTTTTTTTTAACTCTTTTGTAAGCTTTCACTTATTTAACATGTAAGGAGCCACTAGTAGCTCTTTT
The DNA here is from genome assembly GCF_001263595.1 of Phalaenopsis equestris. Lineage (NCBI taxonomy): Eukaryota > Viridiplantae > Streptophyta > Magnoliopsida > Asparagales > Orchidaceae > Phalaenopsis > Phalaenopsis equestris. The sequence continues at coordinate 379,009 of NW_018222004.1, forward strand.
TGCAATATATATATATATATACATACTCGAGGGACTTTGAAAGCTAGTATCAGCCACTCGTATGTATAGATCCCGACATTCAACTAGAAGGGTGTCCTGTTGTACCAACTTAGGAGGGTACTTCTTAGCTTGGTACTGGTGATCGATAAGTGGACAATCAAATTTACATTTAAAATTTATATTTTGGCATGCACATAAGTTTCATGCAGAGAAAGTTGTGGCAATTTTGTTGTTAAAATACTTTGCAAATGTAGCATCTACTCTTATCGTATATGTTCTTAACACATTTGTAGAAATATGATTGTCTACAAGTTGATCACACCATCAGACGTGGGGCCGCCAACAACCTAAGAGGGCAAGGGTGCCTCGCTAGTCTTATGTTGGTGAATAATATTATCATCCTACAATTCACAGGGCCCGATGTTGTAGGATGGAACATTATTCCTCTCTACCACCGACATGCCTTTTTCATCATCGCCCTTACCCCAAAATGAACTATCCAACTTTCAAAAATAGTACAAAAATACTTAGTTGGGAAGGTCACCCGTCTAAAAACCAAAAATACAAGACACACTCCTACAGAGGGTGAACAATCCACAAAACAGACTGACCATACATCAGAAAGGAAAGAAAGAGAAAATAAAACAATTTATATACATATAATAGTGTGGAAGTATATATATATATATATATA
>NW_018222004.1:379712-385245 GCF_001263595.1 Phalaenopsis equestris
TATATATATATATATATATATATATATATATAACAAACAGTTGATTAAAGAGCTAGAGGAAAATAGGAGATCTCCTTGGAGAAAGGATAGTGAGACCATGAAACTGGTTGGCATTGATTCTGAGATGAGGGGCCTCAATGGTATCACCATGAAGTAAGAGATCTAATGAAGAGCTAATGAATTTGAGGGCCTGGTAGCTATAGATATGGAATTGGAGTGAAGGCCTTGACTAGTAAGTCAATTGGCAGGTTTGTTTCCTTTCTTGTAAATGAAGGTGATTTGGAGGCTGAGGATGTTTTGGGAATTTCTTATCTTATCTCTAATGAGTGTGGTACCAAGATGATTGATCATCAGATTCCAGTAGTTTGATAAGAAAAAGAGAATCCACCTCAAGCCAAACACTGAACCTTTCAGCTTTACAAGAAAAAGTTAATGCCCAGAAGACTACAATAAGTTTTACCTCAAGTGCATCTCTAGCATCAGTGGGAGCTTGAAATAAGAGTAGGAATTTTCTGTAGGAGTCCCGAAAAACATCTCCCACCCTAGCACCCCCTCCATTGAAGCTGCCATCAGTGTTAATCTTGATGGTGGACTGTTGAGGAGGTTTCTAATAGACCTTTTCAATTCTGTAGGGTTCACTGGGTTCAGTATTCTTGAACTTGCAGATATTAGGGAATTTTTTATGTTGAATCAGTTTGGTTAAGTAGGAGATACAATTTTTTATCACCTTAGATTTTTGGATATCTTTATTTTCATGTTTAATATTATTTCTAGACATCTAAATAAATCGGGCAATTATAAAAGGAATGGGATCATATTTGTTTCTTGTCCATCTGTGCCAATCTGCAGCAAGATTAGACCACTTGATATTAGAGTCTTTCATGGTGAGCATCTCCAAAAACTTTGTCCAGACTCCTTGAGAAAAATTACATGTGAAGAAAAGATGATTGAGGTTTTCCTCATTTTGCAAGCATAGATAACATCTAGAAGGCCCCCTCAAACCATTTAATTTAAGAATATCATCAGTGGGCAGCAGTTTGTTGAAAAATCTCTAGCAGAAGAAATACAAGGATGGAGAGAGAGATTTGTTTCATATGATATCACCCTAAGGAACCATGTCACAACAAAAATCTTTACATAAATGGCTTTAGTAAGACTCTGATTGCTGTAGCTTTGCCAAATGATTCTATCCTTTCTATTTTTATCAAAATTGATCTTTGAAATTTGGGTAACATAAGGCTTCTAGAGGATGGACTACAATTTAGTAATAGACCAGTGATCACCATCCCAAAAGTCTGTCACAATAAGATGTGGGTTGAAATCAGTTGGGGGAGCACTTAGCCAATCATTAGGACACCAATGGTGTAGCCAAAAATTTACTTTACCAAAACCAAAGTCTCAAATGTACATTTCCTCATAAGGATGTCTAACCTGAGCATATTTGCCCAAATTTTGGAATCCCCTAACTTCCTGATAATGAGAGAGAGATGTTGTTCTTTACAGTACTTACCTCCCATTAATTTGGCCCAAAGAGATTTTTGAGCCTTGAAGTTAATCAACATTTTGTAAAAGTTCACTTGAATGAGTTGTTGGAGCCCTTTAAATCCTATGCCTCTTGCCAGGGTGAGTTTAGCTGCCTTCTGCCAAGAAGCCCAATGAAGTTGTTGCCTTTGTTCTGCCCACATGAATATGTTGAAAACTCTCTCAAGTTAGATTTGTGTGCTTTTCTTCACAAAAGTTGTTTGGAAAATATAAGATGGAAAAATAGTGAGAATACTTTTAAGTAATGTGATCCTTCCCCCATTGGAGAGAAAAGAATGAGACCAGCTAGAGAGGTGAGAGTGAAATTTTTGAAAGACTTCATCAAATTGAATGAGCTTGGATCTTCCACAAATGAGGTTAACTCCCAAGTAATTAATGGGAGGTTTAATAATAGAGAAACCAATGTAGTCAGATATCCACTGCTTGCAGTTTGAAGAAGATCTCTTGTTAAAAATTATCTGACCTTTAGAAGGGTTGAACACCATGCCCGAATGTTCATGGAAATTATTCAGACTTTGATAAACATTTTAACAGCATTTTTATGGGCACTAGAGAAAATCATCACATCATCAGCATAAAGTAAGTGAGAGATGGTTATATTGGATTTGTGATGATATCTTGAATAGTGTTGAGTGAGGATAGCCTTGCCAAGCATTCTGGAAAGATAATCTATAACAATAATTAAGATAGTAGGGGAGAGTGGGTCACCCTGCTTTAATCCTCTTGCAGCTGAAAAAGATCCTCAAGCCTTCCCATTGATAAGGATGGAATGATTATTGTTTAAAATCCATGTTTAAAATCCAATTGTTTAAAATCCATCTGTGTATAAGATTACAGAAGTCAGGCTGAAATCCCTTAGCAACAAGGACATTCAAAATAAAATTACAATCAATGGTATCATAAGCTTTTTTGATATCCAGTTCAGTTTGTATATCATATTGCCACCCCTACTGATTTTATCAAGATCCAGCAGCAACTCCTGAGCCAACAACACATTATCTTTAATGGATCTTCCTTTAATGAAGACAGTTTGATTGTGGCTGATCAGATTGTCAAAATGGGGTTGAAGTCTTCTTACAATGATCTTGCTAATGATTTTACTGATAACTGAAGTAAGGCAGATAGGCTTATAGTGATCCTAAGTCATCTTCATGTCAGCTTTAGGGATTAAAACAAAGGAGGAGTCTCTGAAGTAGTTAGGTAGGTTGCTACCTTTGAAGAAACTAATAATAGCATCAAAAACCTCCATCTTAATAATATTCCAAGACTTTTTGTAGAAGTCTGCGGTAAAACCATCGGGGCTTGCAGATTTGGAGCTATCTATGTTGTTCAAGGCATTCCAGATTTCAGATTCAGAAGGGGTGTCTTTTAGTCTGAGGATGGTAATGGTCCAAACTCCTTTGTAAAATAAGTGGCATCAATATTAGTATTTAGGGTGATATGAGAATTTAGCAATAACTTATAGTGACTAACAGCATTGTTTACAGTCCTTTCATTGTCATGGAGCCAGTGCCCCTCAGAAGATTGAATGGAGTGTATGGTATTGCATTTCATCTTGTAACTTATGTAAGCATGGTAGAATTTTGTGCTTCTATCTCCATCAATATAAATATTTATAGATGCCTTCTATTTAAGGAGTAGATCCTGGTTCTCAATGTCAGTAATAAGTTTTATCTGAGCAGTGAGAAAATCAGATTCCTGAGCTTTCCCATTCTGAACAACAACTTCTAGATCCTCAACCTCGTTTTTAGCTAACACAACATTAGCATACACATTACTAAATGTGTCCCAACCACACTTTCTAAGGGCTTTACTCTGTTTAATTTGCAGGAGACTAAGGGCCCGTCTAGGGCAGCTTATTTAGGTGCAGCAGCCGCTGTGTTTGGATCGGCGTTCAGGCGGCTTAACTATACTGCACTGCATCCCGCTTCAAGTGATTTATTAAGGTCTTCGACACGGCTCCCGACCCGTATCCCAGCCTTCAACCGCAAGATTTGCCCTAGATACCCCTAAGCTCCCTCGTGCTCTCCCTCCTTGGTCGGTGCTTGCGATCAAATTTCTTCTTACCCTAGAGGAGATCGGCCTAGATTCCATTCAATTTTTCCAGTCTGATTGTAATGTATGCTTTATCTCACTATCATTCGTAGAGGGATAGATAGTCACTGGTCGTGAACGGTCAAACTTCGATGTGCTTTATTTTTTTTTTCTTCCTTTACAGAAGAGCAAGGGATTCATTACAGAAGTTTGGTTTCAATTTTTTCTATTTCCTTAAGCTAACTCCTGAATATTGGTTTCAATTTCTTTGTTCCAAAAATTTTGTTTTTGATTTCTTTTAGACTTTAAAACTTTCTATGAGAGGAATTCATGTTAGCTAAGCGTGAAAAAAAGCGTGGAGAATGCAAATACAAATTTTGGTTTTCATTTCTTCATTACAGAAAGTTTTTGGTTTCTCTGTTTCAATTTTTTCTGGGCTTAGATCTTTCTAAGAGATGAAACCATGCTCTTATCTATAGTCTTATGTTAAGAATGGAAATGGTTATAGCATTAGGAAATTTTATAGCATTAGAGCAATGTTAAGAATGATAATGTTTATAGCCTTCAGTTATTTCCTTTTTATAGGAAACATAGGTATGAGATTGGTTCATTAAAAATTTGAGAGTTAAGTACATAAAATTTAACATTATTTATGTATCTAGGTAACAAATATTGCTCTTGATTGGAATGAAACATTACAGCATGTTCCATTCATCTTTACTCAAAATCTTGTTTTCTGTTAGTGAAGTTTCGGTATCATTTGTAGCTTTGATGGTTGTATCTAGAGGTATAAAATTTATTTTGGTGCTAAAGGCTTTCACCAGTGGTTGGGAGCTGAATGTTACTAGTGTTAAGCAGAGCTGCGAACTGTTGTTTGGTTTTTCGGTTTTTCTGTGATCCATTCACCATTTAGTTTTTTGCAAATATGGTATGATCCATTCACATTTCAGAATTTGGTATGCTTCATTCTGTTTTTAGCAAATATCAAAATGAAGGAAGAATGAAAACATGTTCCATTTTTTATATTTTTTCTAGAAACTTCTATTATCACAAAAGGGAGAAATAGTAGGGTGAATTGCAAGTTGTATTGTTCTCCCTTAATATGGTTTTATGTAACCTGATATAATTGCATAATAAAGACTTTTCAATGCCTTACTGTGGATGTAGATCATTGACCGAACCACATAATTCATTTGTGTCCTTATATATATACAACAAAATGAAAGACTAGCAAATTGAACTTCTTCTTAGACAACATGCATATGGCTAGACTCTATGATTTGGGTTTCTCTGGCCACAAATTCACTTGGAGAAGAGGTAAGGTTTGGGAAAGAATTGATAGAGCTCTTGTAAATGATCACTGGATTAATGAATTTTTCCATACTTCTGTCTCTCATCTATCAATGTCTAGTTCAGACCGCAGACCTCTATTGATATCTATCAGCAGCTCCATAAACCCCTCTAAAAATAATTTCAGATATTTAAATATCTGGTCTTCCCATCCAGATTTTCTGAATCAAGTTAGTACTATATGGACCAGCTATCATAACAACAATCCTTGGGTGAAATTATGGATTCTACATAAAAGGCTTGCTGCTAAACTCAAAGCCTAGAATTGGCAGACCTTTGGTAATTTAAACATAAGGGTGGTGGAAGCTGAAGCCATGGTAAATGAATTGGAATCCAAAATCAGCCTTAATCCTAATTTGGAAATTGATCTTCACAATGCCAATGAAAGACTACTGAATGCTATCCACTTGCAGGAACAACTCCTCCATCAGAAAGCTGCTCAAAATCACTTCTGTTTGGGGGACAGAAATTCCAAAATATTACCATGCTATTATAAATCACAGAAGGAAATGTAATGAGATTCATAAGATCAAAGATTCCAAGGGAGTTTGGCTGAAAACTCCCCAAGATATTGCTAATAGTGCTGTTGAGCATTACAAAAGGCTCT